>NC_088925.1:9097500-9185000 GCF_038396675.1 Hydra vulgaris | reverse complement strand
ATATATATGAATCTATATATATATACATATATATATATGTATGTATATATATATATATGTATATATATGTATATATATTTATGTATATATATGTATATATATATGTATATATATAAATATATATATATAAATATATATATATATATATATATATATATATATATATATATATATATATATATATATAACATTATATACATGATGTATCTACATTTTTTTAAGTGGAACGCCAGAAACGCCAAACAATTTGTTGATTTTTATGGATGAAGTTCATCAATTTCATATGTCTTATGATCCATCAACTCTCTATCCTTTAATCTTGCATTGCAGGTAAAAAAAAAAAGGTTTTTATTAAAAAAAAAAAAACGTTTTGTAAAGTGATTACTGTTTTTGAAGTTTTTTATAAAAACTTCAAAAACAGTAATCCTTTTACAAAAAAAGCATGTTTAAAAAAACTATTTTTTTAAAACTTGAAAATAATGACTTTTTTTATTTTCAGCTTTAAAACAATAGTTTTTATGCATTTATTTAAGAAAGAAATTTTTTTTTTGTAAATTGATTATTATTTTTAAAGTTTTTATATAATTTCGCTTCTTTTGAGTACCAGGTTGACATACTTTAGAAGATTTTTTATTTTCAAAATTTTAGGGACCAGTCAAATTTTTAAGGGTCTTGAGCTACCCCTAAAATAATTTTTTGTTCAAAAAAATTTTAAACCTAGTGTTTTAGTATTATATAGAACAAAGTAAAGGGGTAGGAACAGGTTTTTTTCAAAAATGTTGTTTTTAAGAGCCACCCTAATATATATTTTATTTATTTATTTATAAATCTTTATTTAAAATTGAATAGCATTACAAGTAATAATTGTATAATTTTATCTTTCATTAAATACTAAAAAAAAAATTGGCTGCCAAAAATGCAGGCAAACATTGTATTATGGATTGAAAAGGCAGTGGAGCTCTCAATGTTTTGTTGCAAGGTTGCTGACACCACAAAGAATTCAGAGTTATTTTTGAATTAAAGATTGATAGGTGGTGGTCTTTGCAGTGTTCAGATCAAATGGGAATCTGTTTGGGTTTCTGCTGTTGCGGAGAGCGAATTTAGTGGTTATAGGATGGCATGAGTCAGCAAGGATCTTTTTAAGAATATTAATACAGATCTTGTCTAGTAACTCTTCAATGGCAAAACTAATATTGACGCTGCTCGAATTGGTCACATCCATTCCAATAACGTTTAAAGCATTTTTATAGAAATGCTGCATCTCTTTTTTTGCAGTAGGACTGCATGAAGTAAGAACAGGAGCACTATATATCTAGTGACTGGTACTAATTTTATATTGTTGTGCACTTTAGTCCATTGTTCATTCCAATTAAAATTCTCATTGAGCATAATTCCAAGGTATTTGTGGTTGTTGACTTTTTTAAGCTCAGTATTGAGTGCAAGAGTAGGTATAACTTGAATTTCGGAGCACCTAGTTTTAATTCTAATGATTTTACATTAAGAGCTATTAAGTTTCATTCCATTGACAACAGACCATAGTGCAACACTATCTACAATGGATTGAGGTAAGTTGGCAGGAACTTTATAGTTGATTATATAAGTTAGGATGTTGTCAGCATATTTATGGAGAATGGTTTCAGGTGGGAGATTAATGTCAGAAATAAAGGGAATGAACAAAATTGGACCAAGAATACTCGGGCTTCAATAGATTTTAAGTCAATGGAATAATAGTTTGCTTTAATTCTTTGGTGACAATTAGATAAGTAAGCTGCAATCCAGGAAGTGAGCTGGCTAAGTAGAATATTTAATAACTTTGGCAGTAACTTGTCAAGACTTTACAAGATCAAATGCTTTTGCAAAATCAAAAAATATTTCAAAAATTGAAATCCATGAAATTTCTGTATTGAGTAACAAATTTCACACGTTCTTTAACCATTAAAATTAGGTGTAAAGGATATAAAGGAAACATATGTAAAGATATACAGATAAATTCATTTTTAAGATTAAAACTTGCTTTTAAGAATGTTCTGGAAGTAAATTACAAGAAATCCAGTTATTGCTTTTAGTCTTACAGATGTTTTGGTTAATGGAAAATAGAAATAATTGACAAACTTATTTTTCCAGTTAAAAAAATGATAATTTGGGAAAACATATATGAACCATAATGAGACTCATCGAGTCTTAAATCAAGTATTGGATCCGGGTATTTACCCTTGGACTCAATGAGTCCAATTTTTTCGGTGATGTTTCACTGTCCATAAAGGAATCCTTTTTTCATCTTTGTAATAGATTTTGCGTAGTCTTGAATTAGTTTGACAGCTCATTCTGATGTACCATTTACATATTTCAATGATTTAATATGCTCTAACATGTGTTGAAAATTTGTGTTAACCTTTCCAAAACTTTAGGGATTGGTCCAACCACCATCTTTGTTTGAATATCCAAATAAATTTAGAATGTTGCTTGATTTTGGTCCTGCTAAATCAATTGAAAAACCAAAAAAAAAATTTTGAATTTTTTTTTTGGTTTTTCGGAAATATGCCATTTTGCACCAGTTGGTAACATTTGATGCAGCCATATATATGTCACTTTTGATACTTTAGAGAAACCTGATCCAATTAAAATGATATATTTTAAACTTACCTTTTAAAAAACAGTAATTTCTTATGATGAAATTAACTTATGGATCAATAAAAAAAATTAATAGAACAGAATGAATCAGTATACTTTAAAGCTGAAAATGATTGTTCTAGAAAAGCCTTTTTTTTTGCAAAATAACTTAATAGAAAGAAATCATTGACAAGCATTAAAAAAATCATGTTACTACTTGCGAAAAATACAAAATCAGTTTAAAAACGCATAAACAAGAAGCCTCAATCAAAGTACCTGTTAAAAGAGAATACTTTGCAAAACCCCAAAACTTATGACCCTCTTTCATCCCCTCAAAATGAGAGGGTTATAAACTTTATATGGTCACTTTTTAACACTAAAATACTGATCTAAGAAATTTAAAATCAATCAATGAAAATAAGTTTATTTTAAAATCTCTGTAATAACATTAGTCATAAAGTCTCTGTAATAATATAAAACCCTCAGTTTTATGTTATTACGGAGACCCAAACTGAAGTTTGCTCTGTCTCTGAAAGTTATCTTTACTTTATCATTTTGTTCATATAGTTAATTTACTCATTTTTTTAAATTACTTTTATACAGTGCTGGTGTAGGGAGAACAGGAACATTCTGCTGTTTGTATTCTGCTATACATGAGATTCGAGGCCAGAATGGTTTGAGTAAGTTTTATAAGTTATAGTATATATATATATAAATATTTTATACATATATACATATATATATGTGTGTGTATATATATATATATATATATATATATATATATATATATATATATATATATATATATATATATATATATATATATTTTTTTTTTTTTTTTTTTTTACACTGTTTGAACATTGGCTTTAAAAAAATTAGCTAGATTAGGTCACTTTTGTGTTTTCCACAAGACTTATTTAATTTTAAAAAATTATCAAAAAGCTCCAAATATTTAAAAGTATTAATATATAAGTTTTGAACTGGTTTTTTATGTAATGCAAGTATCAATCTAATTTTCCAGTAGAAATGGTAGCTAAGGCAGAATTTGGTATGAGTTTCAGTGATTTATATATTGCCTTCTAAATAACGTTTTAATGTTGCCTTCTAAATAAATAAAATTGGTTCAAGAGAGGGCCACTGCAGTCTCTATACTGTAGTCATAGAGACTGTAGTGCCCCTCTCTTGAACCTTGGGGAGATTTTATTAAAATTAAAAAAATACCCTGTCTAATATAAAGCAAGCGAGGCTTCTTAGCCATAGTGAAGGGAACATACCTAGAAGAAGGAAAACTATATAAATATCCATTTGAATTGTGGGTAACATTAGAAAGAGCTTGTAAACTGGTAATCTTCCTAATTGTTTGTATTGAAATAAAATTATTCAGCCTTGCTCAAGATTATAAGTGATTTATTTAAATAAAATCTTCAACAAAAACACACAAAAAAATAAATAATAATTAAAGTTAAAAATAAAACAAACCCATTAGATAATCATTACATAGATAATCATTACATAGCTCTATTGCATAAAATGTGAAAAACATTGTGAATTTTAGTTTACGCTTCTAATCTAATTATTTCTTACTTTTTTTACAAAAAGATCTTTTTTAGTTATGTTAAAAATATTAAGTGTATTAAAAATACTAAAATTTGAAACTAAATACTTGCAAGTTATTGTGATAACATTAGGAGGCGTTTGTGTACCCAGGGCAAGATTTGTTCAAGGCCCTAGACTCGTCTAAATATGGTGAAACTAATATGATCACATTTTTATATTATTTACTTTGTATTAATACAAAGTAATTAATATAATATAATTGTGACTTGATTTTTAAAAGTCTGTCATTTAGAAGGGTTTACAAATTATTGGCTCTAGGTACAAAAGCTTTTTTTTTAATCTAGGGCTGCTCTCTTAAAATTAGTTTTAACTCCATAATAAAATATGTTTAACTCCATAATAAATTGACAACAAAGGCAAATAAATTTGATTAAAAATTTATTTAATCTTAAATTGTTTCCACGAAATTATTTAGTGTTAGTTGACTGCAACATTTAAATAAATAACAAAATTGATTAATAATTCGGAGCAAAATTGACAAATAAGTCTACGCATAAAAAGTTAATCCCAAATCAACCGTAAAGAAAAATTATACAAAAATTCTGCTACAATCAAAATTCAACAATCTACCTTGTTATCAAACAAATTCTTTACACACATATGGCCCTAGGTACAAGCAAACTATGTGGTCCTAGGTACAAGACTTAATAGCCTATTGAAAAATGTCATCTATTTACAAACCTGAGTTGAGAGGATACTTATTGAGCATCACGTTTAGTACTTAAGTTACAAACAATATAATATACAAGAATTTATAGAAATACATTTCCTCTAGGATTGTAAACAATTTAAATACCAGCGGAAAAAATTTACTTTAGACCAAAAGCTCTCTGAGAATCAAAATAGAAATAAAAAATAATTTTTTTTCAATTAACTAATTAATTAATTAATCAAAAAACTAATTTTTTGATTAATTAATTTTTTATACCTAAAAGTTATACACATTTTTATTATTACTATTTTTGTTGTTGTTATTTTGTTGTTACATTTTATTGTCTCCACATTAAATGTTGGTGATGCAAGCATTTTTATAATTTTTGAATTTTCTTTTATCTAAATATTAGTTAAATAGCCAAGTTTTTTGTTTAAGTTGAAATTCCTGGTGTTATTCGAAAGTTGCGTCAGTGCCGACCACATATGGTGCAAAGAAAGGTTTGATTTTTAAAATTTAATGATGATGTTTTTATAATTGTGATACACACCAACACACAGTGGTCTGAAAAACTTGATTTTTGGCCAAAATTAAAAAATAAAATCTGTAATTTTTGTTATTATTATTTTTAAACACAAAATTATCCAGGCTATTCAAAAATATATAGATTTTATTTTATTTTTTTTGAAAGAAAAGCCAATAACCATACTTAAGAGCGATTAATAATTGATGAATAATTTCTTGCATATGTGCATATAGTTTTAAATACATTTAAAACTATATGCACATATGTATAGATTTTTTTTTAAACAAATTTTATAGTGTAGAGTTTAATTTGAAATAATAATAATTTTTTATTATTGTATATTTGCATAAGTTATTTATGTTTGAAACTAGCATAAAATATAAGTTTTTTCTTCAATTTTAACTTCTTTCTTAAACTAAAGTCCACATTCATGGACTTGATTGATATGATTTTATTAAATCCTAATATTTATATAATATTCAAAAAAAAATCAGCTGCAGATATAATTATTTAAATCAACTTTAAAGCTCCCAAAATATACCTATTTTATGGTATCAAAAATACTAGTGTTTGTATTTTTGTTTTATTTCTATAAATGCTCAAAAACATTTTTTTTTCTTTATACAATTGTACTTGCTACCTAAATTGTTAAAAATATTTCAAATATTTTTTTAAATATTCAAAGATTTTTTTTTGAATAGCTTGGATAATGTTGTGTTTAAAAATAATAATAATAACAAAAATAACAGATTTTTTTTTTAATTTTGACCAAAAATCAAGTTTTTCAGACCACTGTGCAACAGTAGGAAAAATTAGTTTTTTTTAATAATTCAATTTTTTTTTCTTTTTCTAAACATATACTAATATTTTGTTATACAGATTTTTTGTATAGCTTTTTTTTTCTAAATATTGTTCTCTGGATTTAAAATGTAGGTTTAAAGATTTAAAAAGTTTTAAATTTTTATTCTTATTGAATTCATTTATTCATGATATTGTTAAAGACAGATTTCTAATTACTGAAATAAACTTGTGAAAAAAGTAGCTGATCAGGCATTGCAAATGCAGCATAAAACAACATCGATAATTGAATTTTAGAAACTTTTGCTAGAATCAAAATATCCAAACTTAAAAAAAGCTGCTTGCCGTTATATTTCTATTTTTGGTACAACATATCATCGAGAATCTTTATAGTCCACAATGAAATTTTTGAAATCAAAATACAGTGAACTGATACACCAAATTTTGCTTCTCGAAATAACTTATTTTTAAATCCTTATTTTTAAATCCTTATTTTGGAAATAAGAGTTTGTTGATAAGATTGTTCCCATAGTTGATATGCATACTTTGAATGTGAAGTAAAAATAGCATTCAAAATTATTAAATCAAAGTTAACATTATGGCAGATCTAAACCAGCACGCCATTAGATTTACTTATTAATAAGATTATATCAAGATTTTAAAGTGACTAAAAGCTTTCATAAAATGTTGTTGCATTTTTATTATTGAAATAATAATTCCAATTTTTTGTTCTCATAATTGTATTTTCTATTATGTAACTATATTAACTTTAAAAAAATTTGAATTTCGGAACTTTTAAATTTTGTGCACTTAAATAATTAAATTAAATAAAATTTGAATTATGTAGCTTTTTATAATAATAAAAAACTGTAACTCTTGTTGACTTTATATGAGGCCACCAGTGCTGGGTAAAATACTTTATAAAAGTATTTAAAATAAAAATACAAATATTGGAACAAAAAAGTATTTTAAATACAAATACAAATACTTCAAAAGTATTTAAAATAAAAATAGTTTTAAAAATTTAAAAATTTAAAATACTAAATACAGAATACTTTACCAAAATTTACAACTATGGCAATATTCAAAATTTATTTTTGTCATTGCTCGAAAATAATTTTTAGTCATTAAACTTCAATTATATCAATATATCATTCATTCAGTCGTTCACATAGGTTTTTAGCAGCAGCATTTTTTCGAACATCATATCGCTTAGACAGTTACGCCAAGGTGTTTGTATTTGTCCCGCTGTGCTAAACAGTCGTTCAACTGGAGCCGACGATGGTACAGTGGTATTGAATTTGACAAAAAGTGACCAAACAGTCTTAAACTTATTCAGAGCATTCAAATTTGTATCTTTATCATTCAAATACAACATGCACTCTTGATGAGCACAATTTGTTGCACCAGCATTTGGAGTGTCATCATTATATACAACAAAATTTTTAGTTATGCTGTCAGTGGTCACATTGAGATTGGTCGCTGTCGACAGCTCACTAGACGCTAGTATGGCATTTTCAAATATTTCTCTGCAGATAGCTCATTTATTAGTTGGCACCCACCGTAACTTAAACAGTGGGTGAGAAACTGCTGCAACAATCCTGCATGAATTACTTACATCAAATCTCAACTTCTTTTCAAAACGAGTTTTTATTTGTGGCAACATTGCTGCAGCAAATAATTTATCATATTTTAACTGGCAATTTTGAAACACTTCCAATTTCACTTGTAAGCTATGTAATGTGGAAACACATGACCATAATACACATTATCTTCTTGTAAAATATCCAATGTTTTAGCAACAGGTTTCATTACCATGACATATTCTTGCAAGCTTTCTATTTCTTGCTTTTTAAATTTTGGCGCACTCAATGCATTACATATGTCATTAAGTTTGTCACATAATTCAAGTAATCGCTTGGTAGCATTGTACTGAGAAATCCAAGATACAGAGTATTGCTTTGTCTGTAATATGTGACACAGCATCTTATGCTTTACTACTTCATCGAGTTGCATTTCATATTGAAGTGCATTTTGCAAGGGCTGCACGGTAAATGCGCTTAAATGCACTATCTGTATCACATGCTTTGTTAGCATCATTAGTTGCCAACAGATTCAGTGAATGGCTGATATATGTTTCTTGAGATGGCAAAGAAATTCTCTCAGCTAAGGAATCATTATCATAAACATTATCATCATTATTTTTTAATGAAAATGAAAGAATGTCTCCAATATTATTTACATCAATTTCATAATCATTAACTGCATTCTTTTCCATGTCCTCCTGCTCTTCAGATTCATTAGGTGTGATAGTCACACTTACACTAATTGCTGCAGCACTTGTAGTTGACTCTTCAAAAAATTCTCTAAATACTTTTCCAATATTTGACGCATTGTCGGTGACAGTTGCTGAGATTTTTTCTACATTAAGGTCATATTGACCATGAATTTAAGAAATCATTGCAGCAATTGTGTCATGTGTGACTACCATAAAATCGACGGCAAGCAAAGGATACTGATGCTTGTGAAACTGAACTAGATTGTTTAGAGGAATTTCAATAAAGTGTGCAGTCATGCCAAGATAACTTTTTCTATTCACTGACCATATATCAGCACTTGTGCAAACAAATGATGCTTTTTTCAGTTTGCTTTTTATTTTTTCATGCATCTTAGAAAGCTTTGAATTTAAACGTTTGTTAAGAGTCTTGCAACACATGATGCTTACATTACAATTGAATCCGCGAAGCAGTTGACAAAAAGCCGGTTATTTGACGATAGCCAAAGGACCCATCTTTTCAGTAATGTAATCCACAATTAAGTTATCAGCTTCTTCTTGCGATATAATACGATGTTGTGATGATAATTCTGATACTGCTTCAAGGTAAGTAGTTTGTTTGAACTTCTTTATAGCAAGGCATTCCTCAGCCGTTCTTTCTACTGATTCTTGTGCAAGTTCTATACAGTAAACATAAAACCCTTTAAAAGTTAAATTTTTACTTTGCTGTAACTGAGTAAGTATTTCAATTTTGATTAATATTAATTTATACTGCAACATTAAATAATTGCTTGTTAATAATCAATTGCATATTGTTCAAAAAAGATAAAATAAATTAATTCAACTAATACCAAATTGAAAATTACCTTCAATTAAATGCTTAACAAAGTTTGATGTTGGTGCCAGCGTGCCCAATAATGGCTTTGAATTACGTACACATTATTACTTTTTTTTGATCTGGCTACGATTTTGAAAAAGGTACCATATACAATGGCTGGTAAAATTTCATTATTTTCTTGATTTTCATTTACTGATTCAAAAGTCTTTTTATTTTTGCTGTTAACCGCAGCCATCTTTAATTTAAAATAATTCCCGCGATATAATTTAATAATTACCCTAATGAAACCAAGGTAGATGAATAAAACAAGAAATAATTCAGAATAAATAGTGGCTAAGTGACACTTCAGAATAAATGTGCATCGTAAATGCTTTAAACAATATTTGAATTATAAGTATTTTTAATAAGTATTTTCAATGAGTATAAAATACAAATTACTAATAAAAAGTATTTTAAGTACAAATACTAAATACTTCCAACAAAAGTATTTAAAATATAAGTACAAATACAGTGAAAGTATTTAAAATAGTATTTTAAATACTTGGTATTTAAAATACTCTCAGCACTGGTGGCCACTTCTGTGATAAACACTACAATTTTTTTTTACTCTCTCAATGTTTTATGTATTATTTTCTTATATATTCTCATTCATACCATATATTCTTCAGAATCAGTGCTTGTTTTCCATTTATTTCACCATAAAATATAAAATTTACAAAAAAAAAATATAAACTTGCATAGTTAAGGTGTATAGTTAAAAACTAGTCAATTGAGTTGCACCTAAAAAAGTTTAAATAAAACGTAGAGAGAATTACAAAAAAACAACAACAAAGAAAACTAGATGATCCTTACGGAAAACACTCTGGAGCCATCAGATTAGGTGATTCAGTGGTCATTTTAAGTTGCTGTTTCTTGAACTGAAACCATTAGGAAATTTTTCCTGCAACAAGTTTATTGTCTAAAGGGTGTACCATCTTGTTGAAATCATGTCATTGTTGTTGCTGGCTTAAAAAGGGGGAGACAATGAGTCCAGAACCATTGTTCTGTAGCGATCTCCATTGATTTTTATGTTTTCACCAGCATCATCTTTAATTCAATAATAATATAAGATTTGATATTTATTATTGTAATATTTATTAGATATTTACTCAAATAAAAGTTCCTTATTTTGGTTAATATTGAGAAGAAAGCTACTTACGAAGTAGCATGGTGGAATTAGTTGAAAACACCCCCAGACCTGGAAATAAAATCATAAAGTTAGGCTTCTGCGCATAGATTAGTTAGGATGTCAGCAATTAACAAAATAAAAATTTTTGATAACAGGAAATGCCATTTTGGACCTATTTTTCAAATGCAAATTTTGGCAAAATTACTAATTTTTTTATTTCACCGAAATTTTTAGTTATATATATCATTTGAAAGATAATTAAATGCCAAGTAAAATGTTTGCTTACGCTAAGTTTAAAAAATGTATGGTTTGTTAGTTATAGCTGCTTTAAGTGGAAATTTTGAAATCTTTATTTTATATATGTAAATACATATACACTACCGTCCATAATTATTTGAATAGTCCAATTTTTCAATATAAGATATCAAAGTTTTACTTACTATTGGAAGAGAAAGTGTAAGCAAAGTCTACTTGTAATATGTTTTCTTCCTTTTTATAAGGTTTACAAAAAATTAATATAAAGTCCCATTATATTAGTTAATAGTTTACTTGCCTTTTAATCACTTTTAGCGACAAATAACCGCCATACATATTCTTGGCATTCTACTTAACGACTTATCCAATTTGTTGAAGTCAATTTTATGCCACTAACAAGTAGATTTTTTTTGCATCTTATGCATCATTATTATGCATTATTATTATGCATTATTATTAGGCATTAATTTTTGACATCACCTTTAATTCCTCCCATAAAAATTCGATAGGAGAGAGATCTTGTGATTGAGGAGGCTAAATCATTTTATTTAATATTTGATCATTCTTGAATTCAGTCAAATAACTTATGCAATTTTTTGAAAGATATGTTTTAGATTTAAGCTTCAAGTCATTTTCTTCAGAAAAAATAAATAGCTTCTCTTTAACTCATCTTTTTGAAGGTGTAGCATAATTTTTCAAGTGCACAAGTAAACTAATTTTGTCATTACTCCTTCTATTTTCACTGTGGCATTCTAACCAAAACAGCCCGCACCTTAACACTACATTCACCATGTTTTAGAGTTGATAATACACACTATTTTATCATACATTCAACGATTTTTTTTTCTCTAGACAAGTAATCTTATCTTAGAACTAAAGATTTAAAACTTCGACATGTTGGTCTATGTTTACAGACATTGATGGTCCATTTTTTATTATGTTTTGCCCACTTCAGCATTTTATTATTCTTATGATTTTTATCAAAGCATTTTAATCAAAATACTTTTAAATTATCTAATAAAATAAAAAAAATCTAAAAAGTAGTTAAATAGAAAAATAGCTCTTCCAAAAAAAGTTAATGTCATTCGAATAATTATGAATGATAGTGTATATATATACATATATATTTACATACATTTTTTTTTTTTTTTTTCTTTCAATAATTCACCTTCCCAAAGCCAAGAAGGCCACTACAGATGAGGAGGCTACTTGTGGTTATCACCCTCTCTCAACTCTATAACTCCGAAATGCGAACCTTGACGAACAAGGCCGCTTCGCAGAGAAACAAGTTCGAGCGCGGTACTACTAGGGACGTGCTGGGAATCGAACTCGGAACCTCTCGCTTATGAAGCCAGCGCTCTTCCACTACACCACTACCGCATATGTTAAATATATATATATATATACACATATATATATATATATATATATATATATATATATATATATATATATATATATATATATATATATGTATATATATATATATATATATATGTATATATATATATATATATATATGTATAATATTATTATATATATATGTATAATATTATTATATATATAGTTAATACTAAATTAAATTTGGTACTAATTTAATTCAATACAAATATAAATATAAATTGTATAAAGAGATTAATGAAACTCGTTGTATAATGGTAGCTTTGTAAAGTCTCCATCAGTTTCACTGAAAAAGAAAGGACTCTAAACTTTAAAAAGGATCTGCTATGAAAGAGGATTATAGGTCTATTTATTTATATAGTTTAAAACAGTATCAAATTCTAATTACAAACAGATTTGAACTATATGGCAATTTGATATTAAAATTGTATGGGATTACCTTCATTTAGATATTTTAGTCAAAATGTAAAGGAAAACCCAATCGACACTGCTCTTGTGCATCATGATTGCAGAAAAAAATTTGTTGATACAAAGAATAAAAAATTAGAAGTCATCTTAATTATAAAGTAACAATCATCTTCAATTATAGATGTACGTTTTAAATAGAAATCCTACTGCTTTTTTTGTACTAAATCCTGCTGCTTTTTTTGTACTAAATCCTGCTGTTTTCTTTGTACTAAATCAGCTGCAAGTAGAAACAGTACCATTGCTTAAGTGAGAAAGTTACCACTTTGAAAATAAGTTTCTTAACCAATGTAAAAGTAGACTGATGAATAGGGAAGAGAAATTTTAGGTTGTTTAGTTGCAATCTTCTTTTTGCAGAAATTTATCACATTGTGCGAACAAATTCAGACTTAATCTACTTACTGGACAACTGACTACTGACAAAAAAATATTTCCACAAAATTTGCTCAAGGTCATCTGATGCAACTCCAGATCTAGTTCAAAAAAATAATGCCAAACAAAAACGTACATTTATAGGAAAAATGGCACAATGTCAACATGTGAGGATTGCCATGGGATGGAATGCAACAAGCCAGCAAGACAAATTTAATGAATTAAAATTATAATTACCTGTTGATTAATTTATATAGAAAGAGAAATAAATGATCATTAAATAAAAATTCTAATATCTTATTCTAATTTAGTTAAAGTTAGACATTTAGGAGAAATATAAAAATAATGATGACAGTGATAAAGAAGAAAATATTTTTGATTTTTTGAAAATCAAAATATTATCATAATAACTGAAATGTTTATTATATGGAAAATAAATTTTTCTAAACTTCATATCAATAATCTGTAATAAAAAGTATAATTTTCACTGCCAGATTAAAACTATTGTAGATTTTTTTTTTGTTGAAAAAAATGGCTTTATTTATAGCAAAGTTGCACGAAAGTCTTGAAAAAATCTAACAAAAAAGGTCTGCTAAAAAGTTTGGAGCTACGAAATGTAAAGAGTCAAAAAATGCCCAGGGCTATAGCCCCCTCCCCCCCCCCCCTTCTTTCCTCCACCTTGTTTCTCCTTTATCCAACACTAATTTATTTACGCTACAAATTTTAAAAATATTTTACTTAGCATTAAATTATATTTCTAACGATATATCATGCTTACGATTTAAAAAAATTATTCTTTTTTTAACTATGACATCATAATTCCTACTTTGAGTTGCTATAACTCGGAAACCATACATTTTTTAAACTTTGTGTAAGCAAACATTTTACTCAGCATTAAATTACTATTCAAATGATGTTCTAAATTATCTTTATTTTTTAGGCCCACTAATTTTTTATCTTTCGGGGTTAATTCTGGCCGTGCTATATAGTAGGCCATGATATTAGATTGTAAAGGAGATATTGTTATAATTTTTATGGATGTACGTTGTAGACTGTTTATACGATGTAATAGAAAACTTACTTTTTGACCCAAATAATGGAATTAAGAAGAAGAGAACAAGGGAAGAGAACAAAAAATTGGTATCAGAGTATGTAAATTGCCATCACTGTATGTTGGGGAACATATTGTCGTATTAAAGACATCATACTATTGGCACGTAAAAATTTTTTATTTAGTTTAATCAGTTGATTGTACCATGATTGAGGTTTTTGTTGGAATTTTGTTATAATTTTTAAGTGGTCGATCTTAAACCAAAAGGTCCAAATCGATTTTATTAACTTTTGGTTGATATAAAAATGTATTTTTAGACCTTCCATTTAGAAAAAAGAAATGCTTAAGTATTATTATAATAAACTTTAAAAGTGTTCATAAAATTTTAATATATTATTTATTATATTTTTATTTGTTATCAATAATCTACTGTACGCAAAGCTTATAAAAAATGTTTTATATGCATAGGAACAGATGATATTTTGTTATCAAGCTATCCTTCAGTTTGCACAACAATTCTTGGCAACAGGTAAAACAGTGTAAATCTATTACATGTTTTAATTTATACATTTGCAATGGTGATAATTTTATTATTCTATTTAATTTTATAGAGCGAAGTTTATTGGAGTCATCAGAAGAGTCCTTGATCGAAAACTCAGTACGTACTTTAGACGTATGTACTTTAGAATCAACTTCTAAGTGCGCTTCTCCGGAATCAGTGTTTATTACTGATCGTCAGGCCTCCATTTTGGACCCATCTTGCACCCATTTACCTCAAGATACTGTTGTAAGTTGCGATAAAATAAATGCATCTATAAACAATAAAGAGAATGTTTCTACAAACGATAAAGTAAATGGGTCTATAAACGATACTGATAATTATGATCCATCATTAAAACTTCAAATCGGACATTCAGATATAGAAACTGAGAAAGAATCTCAGAAAGATTTATTAGAAGGTGTTTTAAATACTGGCCATTTAAATAAAGAAGATTTAGCGAATGATATTATTTCAAATGCTCCAAAATTTAAAATAAATTCAGAAATATTTTCTAAAAACTTTTTATCTGATTCGGATAAAAGCTCACTTGAAGAAAATCAAATTGAAATTGAAAACGATTGTTCTCTAAACAATTTCATCGATAAATCAGATGAAAAATAGATTTACTTAATACTTTTTTATCTTTGGATATAAATAAAATTGTTAGTATTTATAAAGTTCTTCGTTTTCTTATTCTTAAAACTTATTTATTACTGGAAAAAAAAAAGCTGATTTTCTTTAAATACATTTTCTTCATTTTTGCATTAGGTTTTATCTAAATTATCTACTTTTAAGAGATGATTTACTAAATGTTTTTTGTACGCTTGTTTTATTTATTTTTCTTATATACAAATTACTTTCCTTTGTTTTGTTTTCTTTTTTGTTAAAAGGTTTTTAAAAAATGTGTATATAGCTAATTTTTATAGGGATACCGCTGTACCGCATGTAGAATCATCAGAGATTTTAGAAGTCTCATAATATTAAAAAATCTGTTTAGATCTTGTAATATACTAAATTGTTTGTTTTTCTTTAAAACTTAATTAACTTTATTAAATAATATAAATAAACAACTACAGTTTATTTTTAAGTTATGTATAAATAAAAATTAGGGCTTCTAGCGTACGCAGGGAAACAAAGCAATTTCTGCTAAATAGAGGGGGGGGGGGGGAATTTAATTGTTTACATTAAATAACAGTAATTAGGCACCACTCCTAGTTAGAAGTTTCAGGCTGTCCAACTTCTTCCGCGTCTCCCCTATTCTTACGTTTTTAACGTACATAAAAATGTTCAAAGCTGCCCCAACATGGGGTAGCTTTGAATTAACCTGAGGTAGCTTTGAATCATCACAAGCAAATGAAAACAACTAAAGTTTAAGATATAAAAGATCACTATATTTTTTAACTTCATCAAGCTTAACTTTTATTTGTAACAATTAGATCACTTTTTTCTAACACAGTCTAATGTTATAATCACTTTAAAGAATCAAACAAGACTTATGTAAAACTATTAAAGCATGTAAAATTATTAACTTATAGCTTAATGAAATAAAATAATTATTTAAATAATGTTTATAATAACTTTTATGAATTCTAAAGTTGATATTTTTTGCTGGAGTGTCAGTGAGAATCTTACATTTTCCACTTTTTCTGCCTTTATTTGTTGTTGTTTTTTTTTTGCGTGGTAGAGCTTTTGGAAACTTTCGGATTCGGGTGTTATATATATTCAGTGTGGTTTGATTGTAGGGTATTAAAAATAATTTTTTGGTTTTGGCCATCAATCATATCATCTTGTTTTTTACCAATTATGCCATCAGATGTGCTAGAAACTTGATGTATAACAACAAATGACCCTAAGAATTCCAACCCGCATAGAATTTCAGTAATTGGCGGTGTCTTTAAGCTATGAAAATGCGTTAAACATCCATCTATTAAAACGTCTTTGGATATACAAAATGTTTCTGTCAGAGGACAACTAGTTACTTCGGCACATTGGTGTCACAAAAAGTATTTCGTGAAAAAGGATATATTTAAGTTGTGGAATAACCAAAAATAATATTTCTGGCAATATATGTATTGGTATATACTAGTGTCAATATGACAACTAAATCATGTATTATTAGCGTTATCCTCGGATTGGATAAAAGCCCATCATTCTGAAATTGGCTTTCAATCAATGGCATTGCGGAGGAAATGTTAAAACTTTCATTCCATTTTCACAACAATAATTGATGGTGTCTAATGAACAATGGCTTTCATGATTGTTCATTAAGATTAAAACTGGATCATTTTTTGAACATTTAACTCATTTTTTTATATGTTCTAAAATTTTAAAAACAATTAGCAGCTTGGTTCTGCTTCATAAACCCATTTACAACTTGGAGAACAGCGTTGTTAATATCTTCCACATTAGTTTCTTTTTCTCTCTTTTTCTTATAGTTTCGAACCATTTTTATCTTTAAATCATCAGAATATAAGCCTTAATAATAAAATTTTATTAGAGTGGAAAATCTAAAAAACTAATCAAAAGTGCCCCATTCATAATGTTCAAAACTGCCATGACAGTACCATTATTAATGAACAATAATTTTTTCAATCAAAACAAGCTCAATTTTTGATATTTTCTGCGAAATTGTAAAAGTTAACCTTTACAATGTTGCAGATATAAGCCGTAGTTTATTTCGCAGCAAAAAGTTATAATTATGACTTATTCTAATTTACGAATAACATAGTTTTATGTTATTCGTAAATTTCCAAACCGCGTTTTTAGCAAGTAACAAGTTTTTGTTACTTGCTAAAAACCCGGTTTGGAAAATTTTACAACTCTATACCAAAATGTTCACGATTTGTCCTCAAAAACAAACCAATCATATAGATCCTCCGATTTGTAAAAAATTTCAGAAAAGACAAGGGACAGTTAAGAGCGTACATAATATTTTCACAAAATTTTTATTCATACCAAGTTGAAATTCATAAATGCTTTACAAATTCATTTTTTTAAAGCTACCCCCCTTTATACTGTTTTTGGGCAACAATAAAAAAATAGTGCAAAAGTAGTATAATTGTTTATGACATTAAAGAACTTTAAGTTATTTAGTGCAAAAGTAATAATACGGGAGAGTTGCCTTAATTGGAACAGCGCTTTAATTGGAACACTTGGATTTATTTTCGAAAAAAATGAACTACTAATCACCATTGACTTAAAGCTTTTTTGCTTCATTTTTTTTTCGGTGATTTAATTTTGTGTTCACACTATGTTGATTGCGCTGGGTAAACTATACTGCTATAGGTTATACAGTTTTTTGTGTTTAATGCGATGGGATTTAAACTGCAAATAACAATATAAATTTATCTTATAAGTTGCTGCAAACATGATGTTGCAGTGATATAACAAAATAGTCCGAAGTTTCCTTGATTGGAACTATAAAGTTTTTCTTACTTAATCAGTAATACAATCAAAGGATTGTAAAAATAGTTCAGGCGCCATTTAGAAATGCATAGTAACAACCGTAAACTATGAAAATATTATTTTATTTTAACGAAAATTAATCATTTTTTATCAGTTTTTGTTGATTTTACTGTTTTCTTTTAAAAAGAAACAACCTTTTCTGATTAAGGAATCAAAGTGTTCAAATTTAGGGAATCAGTTCCCTTGATTGAAACAAAATGGTGTCTTCCGAAAACAAATTCATTTCCAATTACAGTGCTATCAATTGAGAAATCATTAAAAGAAGCCGCTGCATTTAGAATCTTATTTCATAAGGAAGGAATTATTTAAATCAAAATTTTTTTTCTTTCAACAACTAGTTTAAAAAAGCTGTGAAAAAAAAAACTTTAACTTTAGGATCTGTACCGTAAAAACCAAAGAAGCGCACACCTAAATTTTACGGTGTCGAATCAAAACATTCTCACCATTTATGAGTCGTTGCTTCAGTTTTGCAAGCAACTTTTTTCTGATTGCAACGGTTTCGCAAAATAAATCTTCGTTTATATAAATATTTGTTCTTCTGAGACAAGCTGATTCTTTCAAAAATTTAGCTTTGTCTTTGTAGTGTGGAAGTTGCAGAATTTTACCCTTAAGCGTCTAACGTTGTTTGCCTTAGTGCGATGTGCACATTCAATTTCAATATTATTTGTACTCAGTTTGTAGAAAAGACGAATAAACTTTTTCTTCGGTTTCTCCCCAAGATTCTTCTATATAAAATCTCCTATCTTCACATATAAAATTAGTTCTTAAGTTATCTCGCTGTGACCTGTCACAGAGATTATTGCACTTTTTCGTTTAAAAGTTCATTATTAATTCTTTCTTTTTCTAATTGTTTGTTGGCACCAATTTTTTTTAATAAATGTTTGTTGTTTTTAGGTTTTTTTTATCGATTGCATATTTGTTATCGATTGCATATTTGTTATCGATTGCATATTTGTTATCGATTGCATATTTGTTATCGATTGCATATTTGTTAAAGTTTAATGTTATTTTTATCTCTTTAAGCTCTTTTTCAATTTTTTCTCAAATTAAGTATGGCGGTAACATTATCTGATTCCTCGTTTAAATTTTTTCTTTAAACTAATTGTAGCAAGTATCGTTCGTTCTTGGTTTTTAAACATAGTTTCCAGTTTCTGTTTTTATAAAAACTAAAAAAATAAACTTTAGTTAAAGAACGAGAACTTTTTTATAATGTAAGAGTAAACAAATTCATACATATTTATAAAAATCCAAATTTTCCGGAAAGAAATGACTTAATAAACCATAGAAATGCAATGCCTTGCATTGTCCAACCACTATCTGAAACACTCCATGCACTTTCTTCTGGGGCATTTTCAATTTGAAAACTCGAGAGAGACCTAGTAGTTTTTCCTTTAACTATGAAATGTGGTGGAAGAGAGTTATCCATTGCATTGATAAAAACTATTACTGAGATTGTTTCCCGGTTACCTGATTGACGACAATGTAGATACTTAATTCTTTTTTCAGTCACTATTTTTCCAGGACGATAATTAAACTGCATCCCAATCTCATCCATAATCCGAATATTTTGTGGTTTCTGAAGTAGGTTGTTTTCCATTGGCACATTTTTAAGAATGGAAAGATATTTCAACACTCTACAAACATTCATACACTGATGTCTAACAGCTCCTGTACCTTCTAGTTGACGTAAACTTAAATCTTTGTGCCTTTTGCAGATCCCACGCCACCATTTTTCTGTAGAATTAATTCCATGTCAAATGATTCAGAAATTTTTAAAAATGTCACCCTATATTTCAGATTTTACTGATTTTTATAACGTTGAGAGTACTTATTAAAATAACTCTGGCTTCAAGAAGATCCTGAAATATGACCATTTTACTTTTAGAAGATACTGGCCAGGCCCCTTGTGTCCCCTTAGAATTTAAACATTTATTTAGAGGTTTCAAGTCACAACTTTAAAAATATTTAATACTTTTACTTAATAATGTGTGCCAGGCCATTTTCAGGGGTGGCAAACCCAATGAAACGATCAGAAATTATTTTTAAGTACCTGTATTTATCAATTTAAATAAACTTAAGCAATTTTTTAAATACAAGATTTTGATGCTCAAGAAACCCATGTGGCCTTAATGATATCAAAAAAATATATATTACACATCATTCTACAGGGTGTATACTTAATTTCTGACCCCCCACATGTTACAAACACAAGATTTTGAGTTGCTCTCTTAAATGCTACTTTAGCCCGAAAAATACTATAGTATGTATTTTGGTGTAACTATATTTTCTGCACGTAAAACGCTCACTTCAGATAGGATATGACCTCAGAAAATGTTTATGGGAGCCATTTTGTCAACATACATAAAAATGATATTTTCATTCTCCTTGTCTTCCACGGCCTTTGGCATTATGACTATAGTTTTAGCACGATTTTTAAGTAAATTGTCCTTATTACTCCTTAATATGTGATCTTAGTTTGCAATTAATAACACATTTTTTCTTCACTGTTTATGACGTATTGCTACTCTTCGAAACCGGGGTCAGAAATTAAGTTTACACTTTTTTAATGTTTAGCATTTTGGCTACAATCAGCATTATTTTTATTTGCCTTATTTATATCAGTGATACTTGGTGTCTGTTTATGATTTACATTAATTACTCTGTGTGTATTTATATGTATTATATGTATATGTTACTAATATGTATTATTTAACATGTGTTTTTTAGCAATTTACTCTGAAAATGAGTTCTGATAAACAGTTACTTCGTCACCGAATTCAAGTTTTATGTAGTCAAGGATTAAGCATTAAAGAAATCACTAGACAGTGTAAAGTTTCTCAAAATACTGTAAGGAAGTGGGCAAGAAAACAAGAGGGTGACGTCACAGATGCTCAGCGACCTGGAAAGCCAACAAAGTTTTCACCAAGAACCAAGGACAAGGTCAGAAAGTGGGTCAAAGACAAAGTCGGAGTTGGAACGAGAACTGTAGCTAAGAAACTGAATTTTTCAGACAGTTACAAAGAAAGATGAAAAACAATTTCACACAGTGCTATCAGCAAATACTTGCGCAAGACCACATGGGGAAAGCATGCCTACACACAGAAAGTGAAACCCAAGTTGTCGCAGAAAAACATCACTGATCGCGTAAATTTTTGTACTCGTTTGCAAGAAGAGGGATTCGCAGATGACTCACCGGATGGTAAAGTGAAACGAGCTCACGTATTGTGGACTGATGAGAGTCCAATTGAATTATATCCGGCTCCAAACCGTCAAAATTAAAGAGTACGTACAGCAACACCAAAGTCAATACCTTATGTTCGACGTCCGAAATTCGGTCTCAAGATTATGATAGCCGGCGGCATTTCTCGATATGGCAAAACTGATCTGGTTGTTGTTGAGCAAAATAAAACTGTTGATGGAAAATATTACCGTGATATTATTCTACCTGTGTACAAACGTGCAGCTGATGATAAGACCATCTTTCCTGTGAGAAATAAAGTTATTCTGATGCAAGATGGAGCAACTTGCCACACGGCAAGAGCAACAATGAATGTGATCAACAGAGACTTTCCAGCAGTGTGGACCGACTGGCCTGGCAACTCGCCCGACTTAAATGTCATCGAACATATTTGTTCAAGACTCCAGGACAGTGTTTTACACAATCCTCGACCTCGTAATCGTGAACAGTTGATCAGACGTGTTGAACAGGAGTGGGCTGCCATTACGCAAGAAGAGTGTTTTCGCCTAGTAGAAAGCCTGCCAAGGAGAATTACCCAATGCATAGAAAGAAATGGACAAAATACTGATTACTGACTATTAACATATATTCTTTGTCTAATTAAATTGATATGACAGTAATAAAATGGTATGTGTTGAAATACCGTATTCTTAAACCGAGATATAGGGGGTCAGAAATTAAGTATACAACCTGTATATTCATTAATCTTTCAAAAATTATAAAGATTTTGATCTGCAAGTATATGGATTTCCATATATGAATAATGGGGTACGGTCCCTACTTTTTTGTAGCGGAATATTGCAATCGGCTTTTCACTAACTTCCAGACTAGCTGGAGCTCTGAAACTTCTAGCATTTCTTTAGTGCCAATGAACATACATGTTAAAGTTGTTGTCAGGGCCCAAGACACCGAGGAGGGGGCTATGTCATGGGTCCACATTATTGAAGCGGAACTTTGTGATATATTTTTCACTACTTTTCAGACAAACTAGAGCTTTGAAACTTTCAGCAAATGTGTAGTCCTGATCAATGTGTGTTAAAATTGTTTTTAGGGTAGACAAGCAGAGGGTCCATGCCGCACTTTTGTAAAAAAAAAATTTTTTCCTTTTTAATAAAGTAAAGATAATTTTGAGAATATTGTCTTCAAAAAATTTTTTTTGTCTATATATTTGTTCCATTCGGTTTTGATCATTCTGTATTTAATAATCTTTCTTAAAATGTTTTAAGAAAGTACATATGTTTATAAGATTTTTGATTTGCAAGTATATGGATTAAAAACAGTTATCCATCTAAAATAATAATTTTAACAGAATTTTATATTATACAACTTAAAACTTTTTGAATCAAAAAGAAAACAGATATAGCAACGTTGATCTGTCAGACAACAACAATTGAAGAATACAAATTGATGTTACCAGAGGCAATAAACAAGTTAACAGTTCATTCCTATATTTCAAAACGTTGAGCAAGATACTTAAGGCAACAAAAGAAAAGTTTGGCAAAAGACTGATTATCGCCTTTTGCAGAAAACTACACGTTTGTGATTCAAAATGAAATCTAAAGTTAACATTGGTGACAAAGTCAATGTATGTTAAACCCCGTTGCCTTCTATTTATTAAACAAAATTGACCAGCTTAAAGGAAAATCGTTTTGCTTTATGTCAGAAGATAATGAGCATTACATTAGCTTTGTGTTTGAAGTTAAGACACAAAAAGTTAATTATTTAAAAGAAAATCATTCTAATATTTCAAAGATTCTTTATTTATGGCTGTGCTGCACTGTATAAAAATCACAACAAATTTTATAATATCTGTCTCCATAGAGATGATTTTAATGTTGATGCAGAGTAAACATTTTTGCTACAAGTCATGATTAGTCACCATGTGATGGTATTGGAGGCACTGTAAAACAATTAACTACAAATGCAAGTTTACAAAGCCCTATAAATGACCAGATATTGAATCTAATAAAATGCTTGACTGCTAACCAAAAAATATTTAAGAGTGTACTTTTTTCAAAATTTAAAAAGAAAGACTGAAAGAATTGCAAAACTCTTTGAAAAAACGTTTTTAGCTAAGTAGTACAAATCTTGGAATTAGAAGCTATCGTCATTTTAACTCAGAATCTCTGTTTGTTTTAAACAAACAAGTGATTTTAATATAACAGGCATGTTTTCTTTTTTTGATATTCAAAGTATTTAACCTAATCAGCAAAATAACATCAATACAATAAAAATTAACATTAATGCATTGAAGTTTGGTGAGTTTGGTGAATTTGTTCTGTGTAAATATGATACGTTTGATTGGATTGATATGAGCAAGATGTTATGGTAATATTTATGCACCCGCACGGTCCTTTAAACAAACTTTTCTGACCATCTAAAGCAGATGAGTGTTGGGTTCCAATTACCAACATAATTTTTACTATTGATTCACCTGTAACAACAACTGGACGTATGTACACTTTGACCGTTGACGCATCTAAGCAAACCTTATCACAATCTTGAGACTTTATATTTTTGTATTTTATTTTGTAAATAATTAAATGAAAAAGAACAAGTACAAACCGAAAAATTTTTTGAAAACAATATGATCTTTACTTTATTAAAAATGCCAAAAAAAAAAAATATTTTTATTTGAGAAAAAAAGTGGGGCTTTTCCCCAGTGCCCTGGGCCATGAGCCCTCTTGTCGCCTGCCCTGGAAACAATTTTAACACGCGTTAGGACTACCCAAGTGCTGAAAGTTTCAGAGCTTCAGTTTGTTTGGATGTTAGTAAAAAATATATCAAAAGATCCCACTATAAAAAAGTGGGGATCTTGCCCCAATTCCCGCTAATGTCTTGGGGCCCTAAAAACCATTTTAACATACACATTCATTGGTACTACATAAATTCCAGAATTTTCGGAGCTCCAGCTAGTCTGGAAGTTAGGGAAAAGCCAATTGCAATATTCCGCTACAAAAAAGTAGGAACCGTGTCCCGTTATCCATATATGGAAATCCATAACTTGCAGATCAAAATCTTTATATTTTTTGAAAGATCAATGAATAATGAATAATGTATAATAGTTTTTTTCAATATCAATAAGGAAACATGGGTTTCTTGAGCATTAAAAATAGGTATATAAAAAATTGCCTAAACTTATTTAAATTGAGAATTACAGGTACTTGATAATAATTTTTTACACTTCTGATCATTTCATTGGATTTTTAACCCCAAAAATAGCCAGTTACAAGTTTGTAAGTAAAAAAACCAAATATTTTTAAAGTTATGTGACTTGAAACCTCTAAATAAATGTTGCGATTCTTAGAGGACAAGAGGGGCCTGATCAGTATCTTTTAAAAGTAAAGTGGTCATATTTCATGATCTTCTTGGAGCCTGAGGCTAAAAATTTCAAAGAATTCTTATTTTACCAAGCACTCTTGGCTGTATAAAAATCAGCTTAATCTGAGATGTATGGTGACATGACCTGGGTCATTTGACATGGAATTACCCGTAGGAGTTCCATTCTTGAATGATATTTTATGTTTCAAAATTTGCAAAATTTTCAGCATATTTTAGAAATTGTGATCGACCAAATCTGATTCCTGAAGCTGCACGGTTTTATGCAAAATAAATTAATTCCTTTTTTTCTTCTTCATCTAAAATATTTGGATGTCCAGGTTTGGCTCCAATTTCCATTACTCCAGAAAGTCAAACTTGTAACGAACATCATGGAATGTCAAAAGCTTTACATGCTCGCTGTGAGACTCCATTTTTAACAGCTTTAATTGCTGAAATCATCGGTTCATCATGCCTCTTTGTTTTTCAATTATCGTTGAAATTTCAATTTTTTTAGTTTTATCTTTTTTTTCAATTCTAAAGTAAAGTGCAAAAACACACCATGAAAATTTAATTTTAAAATGATTATGACTGTCTAAAAATAAATGTCTATGCTTTTATGATTAGGGGATAGGCGCCTATGATGGCATACTTAACTTTGAAGCTTCATTATTCAGTATCCTGAAGACCAATAATAAAAGTTTTGATATGGATACATTCCTTGTTACATCTAGAATAATATTTACCCTGGGAGTTTTCATCAGTTATATTTTTTTTATAAGTTATTCTTATTGTAAAAAAAACCACAAGTGTGCCATCATAGGCAAGCACTGCTCCTATGATGGCATAGGGGAGGATGGGGCTAGTTAGAATCGAGGTTAACTTAATGATTTCATTTAACCTTAGAGTCTTCCCTCAGAAAAGCCAGAAATTACTCGAAACCATCCTAATTTACTATTTCATGCTACACACCAGCATTGCAAAATTTTGCGCATGCGCATAGGATATATTGCGTTTTACGTATTTTTTAGACCAAAAAAAAATTTTGGAGCATCGCTTTTTTTTAACTTTACTTAAAAATAAGTTTTTCTCATAAAAAAAAAAAGGTTTTCCCAACTCGTCAATATTTCAACACCCCCAACTCGTCAGTATGCCATCATGGGTAAAAGTCGTCATTTTCATTAAAACAAGCTGTGTCTGCTTTGTTCAAAAGATAAAATTAAAGTAACTATTCCACTAAATGCACAAAACTTGAATATAAAATGCATGAAAATTTCATTTCTGCACAGTTAATAGTAAAATCACAATCTTAAATATATGAAGGAAATAAAAGTACAACAGCACATCCCAAAATCGATTTTTGTTGATTATAAAAACAATACTTGTGCACAAGGGACGTTTTTTCACTAAAACTAATGTAAAGTCAGTATAGTCACGTAGGTCTAATCATTTTTTTACCAAAACCAATTTTAATGGAAATATGACCGGTATGCCATCATAGGCGCTATGCCATTATAGGCGCCTTTCCCCTATATCATATACATGTACTTTTATGCACATTAGGGTGGCCCTAATGTGCATAAAAGTACATTTTTTTCTGAATTTTTAATCGGGCTTTTACCAGTAATAAAATTTTATCTAAAAACCCTAAATACAAAAAATTTTGAATTTAGAACAATTTTTAGATCCCCACAAAACATTGAAAGTTAGAATAACGGATTGCGCAAGTGTTGTGCAACTTTTTTATCCACTAATTATTATAATTACTTAGTGGGGTTTACGCAATTTAATTATTAATCATTAGAAAACAATTATACAAACTTTTAGTAATTTACGACTATTTGTACATATCCCACAAAAGATTTATTGAAATATTAATAAATATACAATTAATAACGTCACTGAAATTTTATTTGTTTGTTAGTTTCAATTGATTTCTTTGAGAAATATGCACCTTTAAAGCTGTTTCGATGCTTTTCCACAACTTGAGCAAGTTGTTCTCTCTCTATTGGATCAAAACATTGGTATTTGATGTCTCTGCAATATCGTTGACACAAGAAAGATTGCATACAAATTTTTTTGCTGCTTTAAAGTCCTCGAATTTGGTCCAATGTTCTGATGGAACGTAACATTCTTAGGGTCTGTTTAACTTTAACAAATGAAAAAGCAACCATGACTTTTTTCCAATAAAAGACAATGAAAAAGATTTTTCTTCGTCGCTCCAAGTAATAATTGGAGTCTTCGGTTTATATGGAGTAAATACTTCACCCTTGGTAAGTTTATAAGTTTCTGACCCATCATAGTCTTTTCTGCATAACTCACAGAATCGTCGAACAAGGAAAAGACTACTAGCTCCTCAAATAAGTATCCAAGGTGTTTTTCAAAAGATTTGATGGTTTCCTCTGCACTTTCAAGGTCGATTGATTTAAATTTTCTCATTAAATAAAAGAAATGCAGATCAATAGCTGGAGCAGTAGAAGTAATAGCAGATTGAAGAAAGTACTTTGCGTAAAAAAGACAAATGTACTCGCTTCTTTATTTTTTTTTTAATTTTTTTATTTTTAATATATATTTGCCGTATATTAAAATTTACAATGAAATAAATCGTGTTAATAAATAAGAGAGCTGGAGCAAGCAGAAGACATAAACTGTCTTATCATCAAGCCCCATTTACATTGAAAAAAAATCGTCAGCTTATATATAAAAAAGAAAAGTAGCAAAGTACATAATAAGCATTTTACACGTTAGTTACAATATAAATATAAGTGTTGAAATATAATGCAATATATCAAAAATTAACAAAAGTTAAATAAAAATAAAACAGCAACAAAAGAGAAGTAGTGTCAATAACTATTTTTTAGATGATTTATATTATTTATTTTAAAAGAGATATTTTAAATCAAGGTCATTTTGCAATAAGAGACTCTTAGATTCTTTCCTGAATTGTTCCAAAGAGATGTTTTGAATATTATTTTTTTTGTAATAAATTTAAAAAAATGTTTCCACAGAAACGGTCCACGATATTGAATTTGGTAAGAACCTAGTTTTAAATTAGTTTTTGGTACAATGAAGTTGTTAATTGAAAATTTAGTAGGATGCTTGTGCGAGATTTCACTAAAGTAAGACTGAAACACAATAGGAGAAAGCCCACGTTTTATTTTAAACATGAATTGTAGAACCGGGTGTATATTAAGTTTATAGATACTTAGGGCACCAAGCTTCCTTAAAAGAGGTTCGCAATGAAAAGTTCTGTGTGCACCAAATACAATCCTGCATGCGTGTTTTTGCTTACTATAAAGTTTTTTTAATTTACTATAAGTAGTACTACCCCATACAATATTACAGTACGAGATAAAACTATGAATAAATGAAAAGTATATTTTTTTAAGGAATCAGTGTTAAGATATGGTTTAGTTTTATATAATATGGAAATATTTATTGAGATTTTATTTTCTATGTATTTTATATGTGGTTTCCATTACAAATTTTCATCTAGTATTACTCCTAAAAAATTAACGATTGGTTTCCTTTTAATAAATGTTTAATTGATTATAAGATTGGGTAATTTTAGAGGAACATCATCACCTTTACTAGGTTTGGAGAATAAGATAAATTTAGTTTTTTCTACATTTAACGAAAGCCTATTACTTGTAAACCACTCGTTTATTTTTAATAGTTCTTTATTAAATATATTAAAGAGAACTTTTATGTTTTTGTCGGAATAAAAAAGATTGCAGTCGTCTGCAAACAATATAACATTTAAAATATTTGATGCTAAGTACAAATCATTTATATACAATAAAAATAATAATGGTCCTAAGATTGAACCTTGGGGCACACCACAAGTTATGTGTTTTTCTTTTTCAGTTTTTTTATAAATAATACATTGTGACCTGTTTGCTAGATAATCTTCAAACCAAAGTAAGTTTTTATTTCTTACTCCATAGAGTTCCAGTTTTTTTATAAGTATCTTATGGTTAACAGTGTCAAAGGCTTTTGACAGATCAATAAAAACTCCTAAGGTAAAATAGTCATTATTGAATGCATTTGTTACATGATTAATCAGTTCAATTACCGCATGGTTAGTTGAATTATCTTTTTTAAACCCAAATTGTTTACTGTACAGCAAACTGTTTGACATCAAATAGTTATAAAGTCTGTTATACATAATTCTTTCCAATAATTTTGAGAAGCAAGGTAAGACGGAAATTGGTCTGTAGTTGGAAATATTAGTTTCGTCACCAGATTTAAAAATTGGAGTGATTACGGCAACTTTAAGTTTTTTTGGCACAACACCTAGTTTTAGTGAAAGGTTAAAAATATGAAATAATGACGGTTCAATGATATCGTAAACTGATTTAACAACATTTACACTAATTTTGTCAATGCCGGCACTTTTATTACTTTTAAGACTATTAAATGCATTTCTTAACTCGCTTAGATTTAAATTAGATTCTTCCATAATAGTATTACACGGTTTGATATAAGATTCAAACTCTATGGTACTTGGTGGAATTTTACTCGCCAAGTTTGGCAAGAAAAAATGAGTTAAGTTTTTCAGCTATTTTTTTTTTATCGTAAGTCATTTCCCCGTCAATTAAAAGCTTTTGGGGGAGATTATTTGTTACACATTTATTTTTACCAATTAATTGTTTAATTATATTCCACGTTTTTTTAGTGTCGCCGTTGGTTTTTTCTAGCAACTTTGCATAATAAATTTTTTTAGAATGTTTTTTTGTTTTTTCAAATAAGTTTTTATATTTTTTGTAGTTTATTTCATTTTTATATGTTTTATGCCTTAAATATTTAACATATAGTTTTTGTTTTTTTTTAGACGATTTTATTAGACCCTTGGTCATCCAGGGATTTAGAAGAGACTTGCATTTTATAACTATTTTTTTAACAGGAAATGCTATGTCATACTGTTTACAGAATTGTGTTAAAAATAGTTCATATGCATTATTGACTTCATGGGATTGTAAAATAAGATTCAAATCGAGATTTTCTGATAAAAGAGTTCGAAAATACAATAAGGAGTTTTCATTGATCTGTCGCATTAAAATTGTAGAGTTCGAGGGAGGATTAGTTTGGGTAATGTTATCAGTAATTAAGAATATTGGATAGTGATCTGTTAAATCAGTTTTGATTATGCCCGAACCTAAACGACAATTTTGAAAATTGTTAGTAACTATATTATCAAGTAATGAAGATGTAGTCTTAGTTATTCTCGTTGACTTATTTATTGTTGGTAATAGATTATATTGGGTTAAAGTATCTTTATCAGTAAGCTTAAAAGTAAGAGATAGTAGACATATTTTTGTATGATAAATGGCTTTTGACATCCACCTTGTACGATGATCAGAACCAGCATACCGAATGCAGAAACCTCTTTTAATAGGTCCATCGAAAAAAAGTAAGCTCCACTAGTTCGCGATAGTCCTCACAAGGAAATGTTTTTCTCTCCAAGCAATCCATTGCCCATTTCTTTACTTTAAATGCTTGTTGAAATAAAAAACTATTTTGATCATGAGGCCAGTTTCACACTGTAAGTTTTTTTTATATTCTTGTTAAGGTAATGAAATTCTTCTTTGAACCATTCAAACAACTGAACTCTTGGTGATTTGTTCGGACCACAAATAGCATTGGATTTTGCTTTTATAAAGAGCTCTGAAATTTGATGTCTACATTCAATTCGGAGTAGAGAACGACCAATATGCTGCTCAATTAGAATTGCAGCTCCATTACATGCTCCACTGTTTGCAGATGTTGTATCAAAGACAAGTGCAACAACAGATGCTTTTAATTGTCATTTATTAACTAGGTTCATCACTAAACAACATTGCGTTTGACCAGTTCCATCAGCAATTTTAGGAGTACTTAGCAATTTAGGAGGTAGCCTTGCATACACAGCAAGTCGCTCTTCCTTTATTCCAGTAGCTTGCTTGAAAGTTTTTCCATCCCAATGAATTTCTAAATATTCTGGTGCAATCCAAGTTTCTTCAGTTAATTTAACTTCTTCAATTCTGTTAGCTAATCTTGCTCTATCAACTGATGATTTAGAAAGTGTAATATCATTTAAAGCTGCTCCGCCTAATGCTAAAGTCTTTCCCACAATAAGTAGCTGTTGTTTTTCACTAATATCGGATCCATCAGCAACTGTACACGTTTCTTTTAGTAGTTTTTTCTTTCGAATTTTTCATCGTTATCGCTGATTTGCAATGATGTTTTTTTTTTGTTTTTCACTGAAAAATTATTTCTTTCATCTTCTTTCGTAATATTTGAAGAAAATTCGTCGCCCTCGTTGACTTCATTTTTATCAGTAATGGTTAAACATTTGAGTTGCTGTTTCTTAATATGAAGCAATTCCTTTCTTTTCTTTCCTAATACTGTAGTTTGATGTAGCGTTGTCGCTCTTTTTCAGCAAGTATTTTTTCAACTCCAGCCATTAAGCCTACTTGAGGAAACTTTCGTTGACTTTTTAGAAATTCCCAGTCAATAAGCCACTCGTTTTTACCAGAGTATTTCAGCAATGTGTAAGTGTCTGTATGTGATATATCAAACAGATTGTCCAGTTTAATTGTAAAAGGTGTAGCTTTTTGCTTTACTTTTCCTTCTTGTCTTCTGCTTTCAGGAATTTTTTTCAGTGTCTCATATTCTTTTACCAAACGGACAACCTGATCAGATTCTTGTTATGCTTCGTTGGAATACGAGCAGGTAACCAAAAGTTTTCAACAATTTCGCTAACTAGATGGTTTGCAGTGAGTCTTGTTTCTTTTCTAGGATTGTTTTCTCTCTCAAAAAGATATTTTTATATATAGCTCTATTCAATGGTAGCTTTCCTCCTTTAAAGCTTTCCTCCTTTAAAGTTTTCTAAGGAAAAACCAACAATCCAATGATTTAAACGAGAAGAACGTCTGCTTTTTTTATCGGCAATATTTTTGTTTATAACAACAGCTGGAATACGTATCGAATGTAGTGAACGTTTTTTTTCCAGATCTAAGTACTGACTCTTCTGCATCAATAGATGCATTATTTCTAAAACTTTTACTATGTCTACCAATCTTCTTTAGTATGGGAGCCATTGCCGAGGTTTAATACAAGACTGAAGCTTGTAATATAAGCGCTGTTATTGACTATACGTTTCGATATATATATATACTTTGCAACATTAAAATGATACAAAATAAGGTTTATTTAAAACGTTGTAAATTAAACTTATTAACATTGCGGTATGTTTTTAAGAATTATTGTTGTCTCAAGAGAATTAAGACTTAATGACTTCCTTAAATGCAATTTCACAATATTAAATTCATAATGGAACGGAAGTATCGATATTATAATGTTTGAAATGTATTGGAATAAGAGTAACTAAACTGAAACTAAACGCAATATCTGTGGTGTTTTAAAACAAATCTCTTGTGGGATAAGTACAATAAGTCATAAATTAATAATTTTTTGTAGAATTATTCCTTAGTGATGGTCAAATAAATTGTGTGAACCCCATTAAAAATTAAAAAAACAGTTAGTAAAAACTTTGCGCAACACTTGCGCAATCCATTACTTGAACTTCCAATATCTTGTGGGGAATGTAAAATTCGTTCTAAGTTCAAAATTTTTGGTATTTAGCGTTTTTAGATAAAATGTCATCAATGGTAAAAACCCAGGTTAAAATTTCAAAAAAAAGTTTAAAATGGACCACCCTAATGGTACATACATGGTTTTGATGGTTTACTTATAAAGTTCTCTATGGTTTTCCATAATATTATTTTTTGTAAAATAATATTGTAGAAATGACAGTAAGATTTATTATCGAAGGTTTACAAAGACTTTCTACCCTATCCACGTTGTTATCTTAAAAATGCAACTAATAAGCAAAATAACAAAGCAAAACAAAAAGCCATTTTGGGGCTGTTGAAATTGAAAAACTAGTATAAAACACACATTTATATCTGAGTTTAAGTGATTAATTTTGAAAACAAGTCAATAAGTACTTTAAACTGCATATTTAAAAATTATAAAATCTAAATATTGTATTTTTACTTTAAAGCAATCAATACAACCCTGCATTGAAGATTTTTAATAGCTTTTGAAAATCGGCTAGAATAAGGACGTAGCTAGTTATAGGTCAGTATACCCTAAATAACCATTATGGCGTCAAGAAAAATATCGAAAAAGTAATGAAAAGTGTTTTTTTTTAATGTGTTAAGTCCAGACATAGAGAAAAAAATTATTATAAAAAAAAAAATTAAATATTGTAATTTGACAAGCTAAATAGTCTTTTTGGATGTGCCTCCCGGCTAGCACACATACGTTAATAAAACGTTAGAACGATGTTGCGCGTTGCGTTGGCCCAACATCGACCGCCAAGTTGTTTTTTATATTATTTTGGTTACAAATGCGACGTTGCCAACAACCAAAAAACAATGTTGTATGACCCAACGTTGTATTTTAAGTCGGCATTGTGTAATATTTTACTTTGATTCAACGTTGCATTTTACGTTGGCAAAACGTTGTATTTTAAGTTGGATCAACGTTATATTTTACGTTTGCACAGCGAAATATTTAACTTATATCGGAATTAAATTTTTTTGTTTTATATTTTGGCATATATATAAATAAACAATAAATATTATATATAAACGCATATATATGGTAGATTAGGATAATATGAACACCTTAAGCAAAAATTGGAATAATTTTGACAATAATTATGCTGGATCCAAAATTTTTGCGGATAAACACTTTTTAGGGATCCCTACTCATGATCCACTTATATATTTGGGCACCCGAACTTTTTTCTTAAAAACACAGACGTTTTAAAAAAGTAGCAAAAGAGCTCATATTACCCAGACCACTTGGTAATATGAGCACTTTAAATTAGTTCAAAAAAGTAACATTAAGTATGTAAAAAAAACCAACCTGACAATTAAAACTAATTTTTGGAATATAATGGTTCGTTATTAACAAAACTTACCATTAAACCCAGTGGGCACGGTATGTTTTTAAAACGTTTTTTAGACGTTTTTATAAGGTTTAAACCTAATAAAAACGTCCAAAGAACGTTTTAAAAACGTACTGTGCCCACTGGGAAAGATCAAATTTTAAGTCACTTTGAAAAATACTACTATGTTTTCCGCAAAAGAAAAAAAAAATTAGTTCGTAATTTTTTCAATTTTATTAACTCAAACCTTTGAAAGATAAATACTCAAATTTTTAGAATTTAAATTGCAGAAAAATATTTAATACTGCTAAAATATTAAATTGTTTTACTACGTTTTGTTTAATATTCAAAAAGCAATTAAACCACTGCGATTTTAGGACTTTAAACTAGGTAATTTCAATGAAAAACACTGGATAATTTGAGCATGCTCATATTACGCAAAAATGACAAAACTTAATGTTTCTACGTATTGTTTTTCAAAAAAAAATGGATTGGATTTTTACCTAACACGTTTTTCTTTATGAAAAAATTAATTTCATTATTTTAGCACCAAAATTTCGCGCCACAGATTTCTTCATGCGTTCGGATATTATTTTAACAACGTTTTAATTAGATGAAAGCCGCTAATTATTGCATATAAATTTACGCTAATTATACTGATTCCTGTTATCATCACATAAAATCGATTCAAAAAATACAAAGCAACTTTAACTTCACTGCTTACATCTAAGAAATCTTTAAGTATGCTCATATTACCAAGGTGCTTATTAGGGTTTACTTTAGAAGGTAGACCAACTTCTGTTGTCAAAATGTCTTTGCTTGTCATGGTAGACGTTGATACAATCTTCCTTCAGGAAGTAGCGATTGTGTTTATTGGAGACGATGGCGCTCCGCCTGCATCCAGGGAAACTGACTTATTACATTGAAAAATTGATTTTATGTCAAAATCGATTTTTCAATGGCGGGGTGAACTTTTTTCAAAAGATATGCAAGCAATAGTTCATTTCGTGCCTTTTAGGTAAAAGTTCATCAAACTACAGTACAGGAGCATGAGGTCAAAAAAAAGTCATAACCCTAGTGCTTATATTACCCTAATCTACCCTATACAAATAAATGTATATAAATATATACATAGACATTCCAACTATTGTGATGAATCAACCTTGCTGACGACGCACAGTGACTCAAAACAACAACAAAATGTTAATAAACCCCTCACAACTTTTCTATAAATTAAGTGCCCTTTTTTAAATAATATTAAATTGCAATAATTTTTTATTTCAAAATTATAAATAATTTTTTAATAAAACTTTTATTTTGTATTTTATAGTAAAAAGAAGTGAAAAAATTTGATATTATTTTCAAAGAAATCTGAAAAATGTGAGATTTTTATTTAATTAAAATAGCGTACTTTTAATTTAAATAAAAGTGTGTATTTATTTTGAAGATAATCTTTTAGGTCCATATTTCAAGTTTACTAAAAAGACAAAAAAAGTCTGATTTTTAGTTTAAGTTTTAAGACTTTTTTTAAAAAAAGGCAGCAAGTAAGTGTATTTTTTCTGTTTACATATCAGCTAAAAAAATGTTCCACCGAGTTCCAAAAAATATGTATATTTTCTAGTTAATTAACACTTCTAGTTTTAAAATATAAAGGGATTACTGCGGTCTCCTGCGGTATTGGTGTTATTAAAGAAATACAAATGTTGTTAAACACTTTTAAGTGTTTAACAACATTTGTATTTCTTTAATAACACCAATGTTAATAACACCTTGTTTTCCGCCATTTTTGAAAGTATTTTGTTATAATCAAGACAAATGAAAATGGCGGGAAACTTAAATTTTAATTTTTTGCTTCTACTACTTGCTCTAATATAGTTTTTAAATCATAAATATTAAATATAGTTTTAAAATACGTGCTTTTGTCATTATCTACTATTTAAAAGTTTGTTAAAATATTTATTGACAATTTTAAAGAACGATTTATTATTCGATAAGTACAACATGTTTGAAAAAGCTTAATTAAACAACTTTAATATTTCCTGTAATATAAAGTTAACTTAGTAATATAGTTTTTTTTACAGGATGTAACAATGTGACAATTGTTAAAGCCATAACAAAACAAAATTTTAAACAGTGTAAAGTAAAAAAATATATAATGTAATTTAAAATGTTTCTGATATATTAGTTTGTTTTGATATATTGATGGTTCTTAAAAACAATAACAATGAAAAGATTAGATCTTATCCCAAATATACGTGAATTAGGAGTGGATAAATTAAGATTATAGTAGGATTTACTTAATGAAATAAAAAATACTGAAGAAATTCGCAAAGAAAACTTAAATAAAGTAAAGGTTGCTTTAGTTATACTTATTTCAAAGGTGAAGAAAATACTAAAACAATGTGGACGAAATTATGATACATTTATACAAAAAGAAAATCGTTGGCTTCAAAGAAAACTTATGAACAATAAAAATAGCCATTTTGGTTCTGGAAGGCCCCATAAACAATGGAGTGTTTTTGGAGAGCGAAGCAAAAGAAAAATAAAATAAAAGAACAAGTCATTAAATAGAGAGCAAAGGAAAAGAAAAAAAAGAAAAGAACAAGTTACTAAACAGAGAGCAAAGGAAAAGAAAAAAAAAGAAAAGAACAAGTCACTAAACAGAGAGCAAAGGAAAAGAAAAAAAAGAAAAGAACAAGTCACTAAACAGAGAACAAAGGAAAAGAAAAAAAAAGAAAAGAACAAGTCACTAAACAGAGAGCAAAGGAAAAGAAAAAAAAAGAAAAGAACAAGTCACTAAACAGAGAGCAAAGGAAAAGAACAAAAAGAAAAGAACAAATCACTAAACATCATGAAGCTCTATTTTTAGCTTCTGCAAAAAGTGCAGATGCTGCTGGAGAAAAAAAAAAGCCTCTATTTTATAAAATAATATTTCTAATGTTTTAGAGATAGAAAATGTTGATGAAACTTTGGATAAAACCTTTCCCATTAATATGAGTGTAGTGGAAGCTCTTAAGTTAAAAATGAACACTGATCTCAGCGATAAACAATATCAAATGATCACAAACTCAGCTCTTGTACACAATGTACATATTTATCCTACCTTGCACGATATTTTTGAGGAAAAATATAAATGCTATCCTAAGAATATACACTTTTCTGAAATTTCTGCAAAGTGTACTCTTCAAAACACGTTAGATCACAATATGAGTAGAATAACTGAAATGATTGGCCTAATTGTGGTCAAGGTAACGAAATATTTGGAGTTTTATATGGAAAGATTGGTTTTGATGGAGCATCAAGCCAAAGTATTTATAAACAGAAATACGAGACAAGCAACACAAGTATAGAACTTAAAAGTGAAGAAAATCTTTTTAGTACAGCTTTTGTGCCTCTATTGCTCAAAGTAGAAGATGGCAAAATTTGGAAAAATGGAAATCCTTCAAGTTGTCACTTTTGTAGACCTCTTTATCTGCAATATAAAAAAGAGAGTCCAATTTTATCCAGAGAAAAAGAATCAGATCTAAAAAATCAAATAAATACCTTAAAGACGTTTTGCAAAGTTTTTGATATTGCTGGAAGAAAGGTGACCTTTAATATCAGCTATAGAGTTGATCTTACAATGTTTGATAATAAAGTAGTTAACGCACTTACAGAGATAAAATTCACTCAATCCTGCAATGTGTGCAATGCTAAATCCAACGAAATGAACAATATTGATTTATTTAAAGTAAAAACTGAGAATAAGTCAGCCTTGGGGCTCGGAATTTCAGCTTTGTATTGCTGGATAAAATGCTTTAAAATTACTCTTCATTTGAGTTATAAAATTGAAATTAAAAAGTATGAGCCAAAAACAATTAAGGAAAAATTATCTGTAGACTAAAAAAAAAAGAAATTCAGGTACTCTTCAGAGAACGGTTAAACCTATATGTTGACATGCCTAAAACTGGGTCTGGAAATACCAATGACAGCAATACTGCCAGAAGAGCATTTAAAAATAGTGAAGTTTTTTCTGAAATTACTAAAGTTGATTGTGATATAATTGAAAGATTGCATAATACTCTCATAACCATATCTTGTGGATATCCTACTAATATCAATGAACAAGATTTATACTGCACTGAAACAGCTAAACGTATAGTGAGTTTGTACGACTGGTATGTTATGTCTCCTACTGTACATAAACTGCTACTGCATAGTTCTTCTATACCACATAAATTACCTTTGCCAATCGGAGTATATTCGGAAGCTGCATTGGAGAGTTTAAATAAACAGATAAGAAATTTAAGGCTTAAGCACACGGCAAAAATATCAAGGTTAAACACAATGATGAATCAGATGCAATACCTTCTAGTAAGATTAGATCCAAAAGTATCAAGCATATCTTTTAGAAAACATAAGAGCTATCGAGGAAAACCGTTACCTGACGAAGTTATTAAGTTAATTGTAATGTAAATAATAGAATAAGTGTAACAAGATATAGTTTTTTTTCTCTATGTATCAACGTCCTTTAAAAACCATTTTTTTTAAAATATCAAGTAGAGTAATATATCAAGATAATGTGTTTGTCTTGAAGATTCTAAAACTTAAAGAAAATTTTTTGTACGCGTGTGGTCACCTTTAACGCGCGCATACACGCATTATATGCGTCGAAGCTGCAAACACAGCGTTGATCCACTGTATAAAATTCAACGTTGTTCTAATGTATGTGGATCAACGTTGATCCAATGTATATAATACAACGTTAATCTATACACATTGGTTGTATTTACATCGGAAAAAATTGCCGACGTTCGCAATGTATTTACATACGTTTGCCCAACCTAAGTGTTAGCTGGGTAGAACCCAAAAAATAGCAATTTAAAATAGTATATGTACTTGCCATAAAGTGTAAATAAAATAAACTATGGAGAAAACGACTTGAAAAATCTTCTAGCTTCTTTTTTAACAAATTTTGAAGAATAACTTTCACAGATCAACATTTTTTTTTATTTTCGCCAGAGGAATACACCTTTAATTGGGTTTGGAAATAGATAGCATAAAAATAGTTTCCAAAAAAGTTGTCAAAAATTCGCCTATATTTATTTTCTGAACTTGTCACGCGAATAAAGTCACGTGACTGAAGTGCCTCATCAAATTAAAAAAAATTTAAAAAACTTAAAATTTAAAAATAAAAAGCTTTTTATTTTACAGCTTAGAAGCATACGGCATGATAAATATATACAAAAATATATACATTTTATAAAAGCTGAATGTTTAAACTATAAAATGGTATATAGTAATGTAATTTTTGAAAATGTATTTTTTTTTACTTTTGTCCACCCACTGTGCTCTGTGGATATCTGCCTTGAGTTAAACGCGATTATAAGAGTTTGCGAGGTCAAACATTATTGTCGCAATTATTACTTTCTTGAACGCACAAAGCAAACATTTTTTAAGAAATGTTTAATCTTGCAAAAGATCAACAACAACAACAAAAAATTTCAAAAAGATAAAAATTTTCATCTAAATAATTTACAAAAAAAAAAGATTATAAATACAAAAAAACTATTAGTTAATTAAAAATTATTAATTTAAATTTCGCTTCTAATCCATCAAGCTGTTCATTAGAAACTTCAAGTTCATTAAGTAATTATTTCGACGTTGAAGTCTGTCGCTCCTATCGTTTGATAGCGACGATTTGCTCACTGAAGAGAAACAAAAAACCGGTCGTTTGCTATAAGCACTTTCTGAATTAAAATCAAACATGGAGATCGCAGCTAGAAATTAATTAAAGATATTTTTAAAAATGAGTTTACCTCTATGCATACTTTTGTATCTACTGATCCCATGTGAGAAATTATTTTATTAATTAAACTATAATTAATATTGTAAAAAGTAATGAAATCTAATAACAAGCACAAGAGCAACAACAAAAAGAATTTTTATCAAAACTTTTGTTTTTAGGTGTTATTAGTACGCAACGCCAAGAGAACAAAAAGAAATATGTTATAGAAGTACAAGATCATCAACTAGCAATGCGCGCAGCTAATCCTATAGTAGATTTAGAAGACAGTGTACGCCGTGGTGGGAATGATCCTTTCGCTAACCCCAGCTTTGTTATAAACAGGATTAATGATGATTTGCTTTCAACCTCTTTAAACCTGGGCTTGGGCAATCGTGAACTTTTGGCGTACCACGATACTAACTATCATATAAATAGTGGTTTCCACTCTCCTCAAATTTTACCTTCTCGACGTTTACTATCTCCGCACATGGGGACTACTCTAAGTTTTAGCAATAGCTTTAAACCAGCTGGTGACAGTATACAAAACGCTGTTAAAGAAGAATTAGTGGCAAGACAACCTTTGTTGTTTAAAGCTAATCATCCATTTAAAACATTTATTAACTCAAATATTCCTTCTCATCGAGTTAGCTCTACAAACTTAGAAAATGAAGAAGTTCTTCATAACCAAGAAACATTCGAGAAAAACTTAAATATTGGTGTGTCTGGTGGAGAAGTTGGCTATGCTAGGCGGTTTGGAAATACTGCAGCTAATATGAAAGCTCGAATTGCATTAACTAAAGCAAATGCAAACGAATTACCTAGTTATGTTCCCTTAGTTAATCGAAGAATACCAACAATTCGCAGACCAGTTGATTTGCATATGAAAAAAATAAACCCATCCCTTGGTGGGAGAAATTTTCATAACGCTTTTAAAATAAAACCTGAAATCATAAGTTCTTTTGCTCTTTCTAATAATATTGAAAATAATAACCTAAATATTAATAATGATAACAATAATGTGGCAAGTCAGCGTTTAAATTATGAAAAACGTATCCATGCTGTAAATATACCACAAGCTAAAAGTAGAATTAATCCTTTGACAGGTTTACCTGAAGATCTTGAAGAGAGGTCTTATGGGTTGATTTCTTCAGTAACCAGTGTAACTGATTCTACAGCTCCTTTATCAAAGACTATCAATAGAAATTTAAATGAGTACGACGACGCAAATTCGAATATTGAAGTAAACGATGAGGTTCCTCAACGACGCGTTGCTCAAAAATTGATTGGACCAGAACTTAATGATTATCATGATTCGCCCAGAGCAATGGAAAAAGATTCTTCTAGTTTAGTAGAAAATGAAACACCCAGTGTAGTGGAAAAGGAGCCTTCTAATTTAATGGAAAAAGAGACTTTATCTAGAGATATGCCAGAAGAACAGTCTTCTGATTATAATTTAGCATCCTTAAAATCGTTTCTTGAAGAAGATTCTATTTTAAGAAATAAACTCAATAAAGATGGACTGGAATCAATAAATTTGAAAAAAGATTCGAGTTTTAATCTTGATGCATCAATTGATGAAAATCAAGATAAACTTCCAAATCTAAAGAGAACAGTAATGTCAAAAAAAGGAAGTATAAAACATAAACTTAGACAAAAGAAAACGTCATAAGGAGTTTATTTTTATAAGGATATATTTTTTATATAAACGCCTGTATATTTATATTTCATTATTTTACTTGTACATTTTTGCTAGATAAATTTATTAAGTTTTTATATTTATTAGAAAACAGTTTTATTAAGAGAAGTATTTAATTTCTGAGTTCTTGTGAACGTTTATCTTATGAATCTTTAATTCCTTCTTCTTGGAGGTATTTAGCAATTCTATCTTAGTTATATTGACAATTGTCATTTTTTTATTACGATTGTCTATTGTCTGTTACAGTTAAATAACGATTGTTTTATTTCTATCTCAGTTATATTAACAATTATATTATTTCTTTATCTTAGTTATATTATATATTGTCTTATTTCTTTATCTTAAGTATATTATCTACTGTCTTATTTCTTTAACAAACATGTTTTAATTTCTAAATTCAAATTTTAAAAAAATTTGATGATATTTTTATTAACTTAATTTAATTTATCATCGGTTTTGTAAACTCAGAAATGAATAACATATTTTTATTACTAAGAACTGTCAAGATTACTGACTCCAAAGCAATTACTATGATAACAATCAATGCTATAAATGAGTGATCTGATACAGAAGTTTAAGATTTGAGTGAGTGATCTGATACAGATGTTTAAGATTCATAACAAAAAAACAACTTGTTTTTTCATTTTTTAATATGTATACTTATACAGTTAATTCCCGATAACTCGAACCTCCAAGGGACCAAGGAAAATGGATCGACTAATCGAATGTTCAACTAAAGCGGATTCCCGTTAAGTAGAACTTTGGCTGATATGAGAGATTAGTTCGACTGAAGGCAATTTTTCTTTGTTCAATGGTTCATTTAATTTACACCATTATACTACTTTTTAATGAAAGTAGTTACGGATTGCATTCACGCAGTACAATCCAAAAGAAAACTTTCGAAAAGTTAAGTGACACAATGAATTCCTAATTATTTGGTAATAAAATTGGGTTTAAAAGGTAAAATTTTTTTAATTAGAAATTCATTAAATTATAAATCAATTGTTTTTTTAACGGTTTTGTCATGGTTTACCTTTTAACAGTTTTTTTATATCAATATTTTACATCTGATAATGACAATGATATATTATATATAATATATCATTGGATAATGATATGATAGTAACATTGGATAATGATTTGTATATATAATATATCATTGGATAATGATCTATTCAATTCAGATCTACACTACCGTCCATAATTAATCGAATTTGACGTTTTATTTGAGAAAACTTTTAACGCGTTGTTTAAAAAATTTCTACTCAAACTTTTAAAATTGAATTTAAGCGGTGTTACCAATTCACAGCTATGAATTGTAAACACTGCTTTGGTTCAATTTTAAAAATTAGAATAGAAATTTTTTAAACAACGCTTTAAAATTTTTCTCAAATAAAACGTCGAATTCGATATGTCCGCGATTTTGAATTAAACCGAAATTAGATTTTGTTAGAAAGAACGTTGCATATGTACGTACAACGTCGCATAAAGTCTAGTAGTTATAAATCTTTATGGCTAATTACATTAGAATAAGGTTCAAATAAATTTAGGATAAACGCCGGATCTTGCCTAATAAAGATTAATAAAGAACCAGGGCTGTGGTGGCTCAGTACGAGGGTACGAGGACTTGTACTAGGCCCTGATTCTGGCTCAGGAAACTCGTACCCCAAAAAGAACCTGGGCCCCCAATCCTCAAAGAGAAAAAATATATTTTAATTTTATAAGTTTTTATCAGGGAATTTTTTACAACACTTTATTTAACACGTTGCGGAGGACGAGTAAACTCGTCGAACGAAACTCTACTTGTGTACGAACGAGGAATGTACTTGCTCAAGTTTAAATGGTACTAATTTTTTATTCTGAAAGTTTTATTTTCTAAAACTGCTTTTAAAACTTGAATTAAACATCCATCAGTCAATTTTTACGTGAGAACATATAATTGTCAATATTTCACTTTAACTTTGAGTTTAAGTAAAAAGAGCATTTTTAACAGTTGTAAGGAGTAAGATACCGTAAATATTCATACTTGAGGTTTTTTTCAACTGTTTCTTTATTGAAAAAATTACTGTTTTAAAGGTAATATTTACATATAAGTATAATGCATCATCTGCGATGCAGGAATATAGTACTTTTATGTCCAGCGTCCTCTTAATTGAGAATCAAGATTAGGAACAGCGGCTACAGAAATTGTGCTTCCATAATAATCTTGATCTGGATCATAGTTTAGTTTAGAACAAGATAAAGTCGTATCATTTCTAAAACTATCATTTTTGAAAGAATCACATGATTTCACCTCTTCTTATTCTTTATCAGTCCGAAGGCTTCTTCGATTGTATATCTACAAGCCATTATATCTATATAACAAAGCAGAGGTTATAAAATTACTAAATCAAACAATTAAAATTATATTTGAAACAACTATATATAAAATTATATATTAAACCATAAAAAGAAAGCAACAATTAAAATAAATGAAATAATAAAGTAAACAAATAATAAAATAAATAAATTAATAAAAAAAAAATCTATAAAAAATCTTACCTTGTGCAAACTTGAAAAAAAAAAACTTTTTTTTTGGAAGAAGTTCATAATTTACACTGCATAAACTTACTATTATTGAATTTTAGCAGTAGTAAAGCTACTTAATTGGTTTTTTCTGTCGACGAGTATACTCGTTTTCCGTACTCTGTATAAAAAATTCATACGCACTACGGAAAACGAGTATACTCATCATCAATAGTCGATAAAAATAATATTAAAAATATTGTTTTTATGGCTTAAATTAAATTTAAAAAAATTTGATTTGTGAGTTTGTAGTGCCAATTATCCGCCGTAGTAGCAATCACTGAAAAAAGCTCCTTATGCGACGCCTTAACTTGCTTTCCATCGGTTTGTTTTTTTGTTTGGCGTCTGCGCAAAACAAACACTAGGTCAGCGGTAATAATAGAAGAAATACGCGAAAGTTTAGTTTAACGTGGATAAAAGAAATCGTTAAGAAAAGTAATTTAAAACAAACAAAAACAAGAAACTTTGTTTAGCGTAAATAAATGAAATCGCTGTTGAATAATAATAACAAAAAGCGTTGTTGACCTGAAATTGATAGATTTTATACTGTAAAAAAAGTAAGTGACGCTTTAATACTTTACTTATAAATAGAAATTGAAAATAATAATTAAAGTTTTTAAAGTAAATAAGTAAAAAAAAAAAAAAACATCTTATCAACGTAGAAATATAAAGAAGAGAGCTAAATATAAAAAAGAAAGCTCGAAACTGAAGCTGATCGATTAGGTTGTCTTGCTCGAGAAAGAGAACGGAATTTTCGAGCTTGAGCAAATGAATCATCTGAACAAAGAGCATCTCGGCTTAAAAAACGAAGAGACCGATATGTTAAGTCAAGGGCAGCTAAAACGGAAGATGGTAGAGACAGACGTGTTGCTAAACGAAAAGAATACCGAAAACAAGCATTGTAGTGACGAACAATTAAATGATGTCTCCTCTTTATCTGATGAAATTAACCATCCCATCAACAGAAAAAAGAGAAAATTGTTATTGAAAAGTTCAAAACAATAAATATATAAAATGCATGACATAATTTGCTTTGCATTGATAAATATGGTTAATATATGTTTGATTAATAAAATTGTGTGTTAAATGAATTTTTGCTATTACTTCCATTCACTACTACTCGTCGTCCATGGAGTTTATAAACAGTACTACTATTTATAAATTCCATGGACCGCTAGTAGTCATAACAAAAACGAAAGAAACCAATGCCCTGGTTTCTATCATAGGACATTTTTAATTTTATATTTATTTATGTTTCAGGTGAAATGAAGGCAAAAAAAAAAGAAAAAAGCGATATGGAAATACAAATCTGGTGCTGAAAAAAAAGCTCAAAAACGACTCGATGAATTGAAAGCAGCTGGTTATGATCCAAAACAATTAAAGTTAACGGCAGGTCTCGCGTCAGTGTAAGTGCCACAAATACAGAGAAAAGCTGGGACATCCTTTACAGCAACAGAGAATGTAGAATTAACATCAACATCCATTGTGAATATCACAAGTAAGCCTATTATTGAAACAGAACCAATAACAGAGATTGGTGATCAATCATCTATACAAGAAACAGACAATAATCAAGATGTCATAATTGCAACAGATAAAGGAGCAGAACTACAATATTCAAAAACATTCAGAAACCGAAACATTACTGAAACTGAGAGAGTGACTGTAGAAATGGGTAATTGTGAAGTGCCTGTAACTGCAATGGCGGACCTAACTCTAGCAGAAAAGATTGTTCAGAAGCAACCAGACATCGTTGCAAATGTCCATGAAAAAGATCCAGCTAAATTACTAGAGTTGAAAAATGCAAAGATGATTGATAAAAAGCAATTTATTGTATTAGAGCCAAATCAGCCAGAAAAACATCCAAGGTTATCTAAGTTTTACACTGAATCAGTTAAAGTTAATGACATTGAAGTTGTGCAAAAAAGGTCATGGCTAACCTACTTATTATTACTAGGCAAAATTGTTTGCATTGTTTGTTTATGCTTTGGATCAAGAGAGGACACGAACTACTTACGTGATGGGTTTGATAATTGGTCAAACTTAAGTCACATCATAACAAAGCATTGCACCGAGAAAAACCATCGAAATGCTGCTGGAGCTATGGTTCCTGCATTATCAGACTCCACAATTGATAAACTATTAAATAGTGAAACCATGAGATATCTGAACAAAAAACGTAAAGAAGCGGAGAAACTACATCAATACCTAACAAAAGTTATTGATGCAAAGAGTATTTCTTTATGTGGAAATGAGGAAGCCAACTTTTACAACGACTCTGGAAAAAGTGAAGTCTTCCAATGTGGTGCGGGTAAATTTCTAAATTTTTAAAATTTATTCAGTCAGTATAATAAGGTGCTGAATGAAAAACTTTCAAATATTCGCAGTACTCAAAAACAATCTGCTGGATGGGGTGCTAGAATTACGTTTCTTTCTAATTATACACAAAACAAGCTAATTCATACTATGATACAGATGGTCAAGAATATTTCAGAAGAGGTAAATAATTTAACATTCTTTTCAATATCAACTGATGACACCACTGATATTACACTCTTTGAGCAAACTTCTATTGTATAACTTTATGCTACGCTTGATGCAGAAGATGCCGTTGTAAAGGAACATCTGATTTTAATGGTTGAAACTAAAACAACTACTGCTGAAGGAATAAGTGAAAAAATCAAAGATGAACTCAAATTAAATAAGTAGATATTCAAAAGTGTGTGGGTATGTCTTTTGATGGTGCGAGCAATATGCAAGGAATAAACAAAGGAGTTGCTACACATTTAAAGCAGTGTTCTCCCATGGCAATAAATATTTTTTGTGAGTCTCATGGAACAAATCCGGTTATGAAAACTTGTGCAAAATTTTTTGTTGTTTCTGTTAACCTTTTTGGAACAGAAAACAAGCATGGTGATGTGCAGAAATTAAAGACTTTTCTATACGGAAACTTAAGGTAAAAATATATATATTTGAGAAGTACAATTCTCTTCTTGAGAATGTGAATCAGTTTCTTGAACTGGCTGCTACCCACAGTGTTCGTTTCAGTGCCTTACAAAATGCTACAAAATGACTGCTGACACTATGCCCTGCAGTAATCAATTGCCTTGAAAAAATTTTAAATGACATGGAATTTAAAATGAATATTCAAAGTAAAGCATAACAATTGTGACTTTATGTCTCAAAGAAATTTTTATTATCTTGGGTCCTCTAAATAAAACTATTTAAGAAAAAACACTTGATTTTTTCATTGCTATAACGTCTGTCGATGTATCACTGGAAAAGCTCAAAGTACTAAGGGACAGTGCTGGCCAAAATGCTATTTTATCTGCTGTTAAAATTGCAACTAAAGCTCAGCTTGAACAGCAAACATTTGTTGAGAAAAGGACTCGCAAAAAGAAACGACTGGACTTCAATGAAACAGAAAATGAGCGGCTTACTCTGGCTAAAGATCAGTGGCTAGCAGAAGTGTTTTATACTGTAGTGGATTTAGCAACTGCAGTTCTTGTTGACAAATTTTCTTCATAGCGGAAATTTTTAGAAAGCATAATCTTTCTATTGAAGAATATGAATAAAGAAATTAGTCATAATTTTCATAACTCTAATTCACAAGAAAAAATTCTTGAAAAATTCAAAATTGGTATCAGTTTAAATGAATTCACTACTGAAATGGTTGATTTTGTGAAAATGTACAGTAAGGCTGTCGAGAAGGATAACAAAAATTTGCTTTCTTTCCTCACCAATTAAAATTTTATGCTGAAGATTATGTTAGATACTGTATTCCCCTCAGTTACAGTTCTATACAAGATATTCAGTACAATTCTAACAAATTCAGGAGAGTGTGAGTATGTTTTCAGCAAACTGAAACTTGTCAAAAGTTGTCTTGCAAATTGGTTGACATCACAGCATGTTGGGGATCGTGTTCTCGTGTCAGTGGAACATGAGAAAATGTGGAATTTGACACATTCAGACTTAATAAAAAACTATGCTGATACAAATGAGTTGCATAATATTTTGTACCCATGAAAAACTTTTTTAGTAAAAATATAATTTTCCTTGATCGCTCATTTTCCCTCGTTAAAAGTACTTCACCGGACCCCTTCTCTGGAAATTCGTACATGCTTTTTAGGTGCCACCGCGTCCCTGTAAGGAAGTATGCGCGAACTTCCAAATTAAATGCTCTTCCGCGGTGCCCTGTGATAAGAGCACCGCGGAAGAGCATTTTTATTATGTTTAAACCTAATAAAAACGTTTAAAAAACATTTTAAAAACGTACCGTGCCCACTGGGTACCGTCCATATTTATTTAAATGGTCGTACTTTTTGATATAAGATATAGCCGTGGTGCAGGGGCTAGAGCGCTTGCTTTATAAGCAAGAGATCCCACTTTTAAAGCGATCTCTGGTCATATTTTGCGCCATTTGTAAGGAAGGAGGTGTGAACTTCCTTTCTAAATCTTCTTCTGCGGTGCTTTGTGACAAGACTGTTAGGTCTTCTGGGGCACCTAAAACAAAACTAAAAAAAATAAAAATATATCAAAGTTTTACTTACTGTTGGGAGAAAAACGGAAAACAAAATCTACCTGAATTTTATGTTACATTTCTATTTATGCGGTTTACAAAAAAATTAATATAATGTCCCATTAGATTAGTTTTTAATTTACTTGTCTATTAATCACCCTTGGAGACAATAACGGCCATATTCATTTTTTACATTCTACTTAATGACTTCCCCAATTTGTCGAAGTCAATTCTATGCCACTAACTAATAAACTTTTTCCACATCTTATGCATTATTGGGGATTAGTTTTTAACAAACTTTTAATTTAATTTATATATCCCATAAAAATTAGATAGGAGAGAGATCTTGTGATTAGGGAGGCTAAATTGTTCTATTCAATATTTGATCATTTTCGAACTTTTACAAGTCAAATAACTTATACAATGTTCTGAAGAATATGTTTTAGATTTAAGTTATTTTCTTCTAAAAAAATAAATTACTTCCCATTAATCTAACTTTCCAAAGATATAGCATGACTTTTTAAGTGTCCAAGTAAACTAATTTTGTTATTACTCCCTCTATTTTTACTGTCACCTGTGGCATTCCAATCAAAACAGTCCCACACCTTAACTTTACATCCACCATGTTTTCCAGTCGATAATACACACTATTTCATCATACATTTAACGATTTTTTTTTCAGACATCCAATCTTCTCTTGAAACCAAAGATTGAAAACTTCGACATGTTGGTCCATCTTTATAGACATTGATGGTCCATTTCTTATGTAGTTTTACCCACTTTAATATTTCAGGCCCATACCGTGGAGGGAGGGGGGATGATGTTGTTGGGTGCGATCGACCCCCTTTTTTATGCAAAGTTCCTTTTTTAATTTGACGCCAAAAATTATTTCTAGACTCTTTTTGATGTCTAAATACTTAATCAAAATTTTATGATAATTATTTGATTTTTATGAATCATTCTTATGAAACAATTTTTACTTTATTGTTTCACAAACCTAAGGCGTCATTACAAGTGAAATCTTTTGTAAACGAAAAATAAAAAATAATCTCTCCAGAGTTTATACTGTAATTACAATTCTCTACTAATACTAATTCACTTTTAAAAGCAAACGATAGAGTTAACATGCCTTACCAAATTAGGAAACGAGCAGCTGATAGAAAAGAGCTTCAAAATGTTGCAAAGAAATGCAAACCGTTAGCTGGATATTTTAAGTAAAAAAGTTACTATGATCTTCTTTTTATAATAATTAGTTTGATTAGTTTGATATTAACTAGATATAGATATTAACTAGATATAGATATTGATATTATCTATACGTTAAATTTTTTTATGATAGCACTTTTGTTATTACCTGATTTTTATTGTAATGTTTACGCGAGTATTTTTAATTTTGGTATAGTTTAAGATCTGAAAGTTTATTATTAATTAATTACGTTTTAAGTGTTTTTTTTTTATCGACAGTTCTCAAAATGTAACCAATAAAACATTACCCGAAGTAGAAGAAAAAGGAGGAAGTCATTAAAGATGATAATAATGTTAACAAAAGTTTGTCATGCAAAGTAGACCAAACAAATTTAAAAGAATGTGATTTTAAAGAAGAAGTAAAGCGATATGATATTGACGAACTTATGCGCGGAATCAAGAATTATCACCACATGAAAATACATACGAAATTAAATATACATATGTTTACGTATAACTAAAAACAGAGAATACATTTTTAATTTCCCAAAACATTAAAACATGGTTGCAAACGCGCTTGTAAAGAAGAGTATTTACAAAATGGATTTGTCAACAGCAAAAGTGAAGACGCAGTCTACTGCATATACTGCACTTTATTTCTAAAGCAGGATAAAAAATTTTTTTTGGGAGCTTTTGTTAACCGCAGATATAAGGAATGGCACAATTTTTTAAAGAAACAAAAACTACATATAGGCAATAGATACCATAAAAAAGCTATCGAACGAGCTAATGGCATTTGTTGTCGTTTTGAAGATTCAAGACAAACCATTCCATTACAAAGCAGTAGCACTTTAAAAAACTGACAACAAATGTACCCGTATATTGTTGAAACATTAGGTAAAATAATGCATTTGATGGGGAAACAAGGACTTGCATTTCGTGGAACTTATGAAAAGTGTTTGGAAAACTTAGACCAAAAAGGTAATCCTGGAAACTTTCTTGCAATTGTGCAAAAAATAGCTCGTCATAACGCTGAACTTAATGCACATATACAAACACCATTACGCAAAGATGTCAGCTATCTTGGCCCCAAGATTCAAAATGAATTAACTGATATAATTAGATAGAAATGTATACAAGAGCTTCTAATCAATGTAATCAAAGTTGCAAATTACCATTCAATTTCAGCAAAAAACAACTGCAAACCAACAAATTCTATCAGTATGTATGAGATACGTTAACGGAGAAAAAGAAATTAGAGAAGTATTTCTTGACTTTTTGAATCTTGACAGGATAACAGGCAAACATATTGGGGTAAGTTTGATGAAATTTTATAGCGAAAGTGGAATTGATCTTAGTTCTTGTAGAGGCTAGTGTTACGATGGCGCACCAAACATGCAATCTGTAAAAAAAGGTGTTGCCAGCTATATTTTAAAAGGAACACCAAAAGCAATTGTAACACATTGTAGCTCACATAATTTGAATTTATTAATTGCTGCAATATCAAAAATACCAATCATTGATAACATTTTGGAGGTATACAGAAACATATCTATTTATTTCAATACCTCTCCGAAAAGAGAGCGCTTGCTGGAGCATGTTGCAGAGATCCGTTGTAAATCAACTGAAAGAAAAAAGATTTTGATAAGTATGTGCAAAACAAGAAGGTCAAGAAGAGATGCCGCATATGAACACTTTTATTTTGAGAATATTTTAGGAATACACTCTAATATAGAACAGTTCAATATAGAGTTTAGTATGGATTGGGACGCACAAGGAAAAAGAGAGGCCAACTCACTCCTTAATGCACTCACTAAGTTCGAATTCATAATTGGTATTATAACCTTGTACCGCTTACTTCACCCGTTGTCGTATATAACAGAGAGTTTACAAGAGCGCACAACTGATATTGTGTATCCATACAGTAATATTCAAGAAACAATCGACGATTTGAACCATCTACGGAAAGATATTGAAAAAGAAACATAAGCAATTTACCAACAAGCTACTCGTATGGCAAGTAAATTATTTGTAGAACCAACAATTCCCAGAATCACTTTGAGACAGGCAAGACAAATTGCATTGCTGCTAAGGTTTTATGCTTGGTTCCCTCGATAATTTGCAGTGAGGTGATAACTGGTTTCCAGGAGTTGAAGTGTATAAAAGTGATCTTCTAAACTCAGAAGCTGTAGATCAAGAATTCATGTTTTGGAAAGAAAATGGTCTGTTATTAAACCTGAAGATAGGCCTAATACTCTAGCTAAAGCCATTAAAATCTGCGATGAAAAACAATATCGTAATCTCTTTGAGCTTCTAAAGATCGGATGTACAGTAACTGTAGCGTCCGCAGAATGTGAACGCAGCTTTTCAGCAATGCGAAGATTAAAAACATGGTTGAGAGTCATGCAGATAGAATTGGTTCATTAGCCATCATTAATATCCACTACAATGAAATTATTATTATTATTATTATTTTTTTGTTCATTTAACAATATTCTCTGGTAAAAGTGTCGTTGGTACATAATATATGAAGAACACGGAAACTCGAAGAGGATCATAAGATCCTGTCACCGTGAACCGTTTAACAATACAAAAATTATAAACCAATTATTTCAAAAAAATATAAAATAAAAAGTAAATACCGTTTTTATGAAAACCGTCATACAAATAAAATACCGATTAAAAAAACAATAAAAAATAAAAACAAATATTTTAAATTACATTTAGAAACACTTATAAAAGAGAAACGAGATTAGAAGAACTCGAAAATATTTTCTATTGAGAAAATAACTTTTTTCAGTTTGTTTTTGAAAGAAGAAAAATTCCAACTTTGGGAAAAATCAAAATTTTTTAAAACTATTTGGCTCCACAAATAAGCTCCGCGATAAGATATAAGAGACCTTCCAAAATTAGTATGCGAATAATGTTGATAAATAAAATTGTCATTTCTTAGATCATATTTGTTTTTGGGCTTTATTGCATATAAATTTTAAAAAGGTATTGGAGCTAAGTTTATCTTACATTTAAATATAAAGCAAAGAGTGTTAAAAACATTTAGTTTTTAACACTCTTAGAAATTATTGATTATAAACAAGTCTCAAAACCGTTTTTTAATTTACATCCTAAAAAATTGTATGGAAAAAGTTTAGTTTTTGAATAAAAATTTAAACCATTCATCAAAGTATTATTAATCTTTGCATCGATACCCATTTTGTAACAAGGAGCTTGTTTATACGCCTATGCTGTATAAAAATAGAAAAAATATTCGGAGAACAATAAATTCGTTTATGTAAACATTGTTTACACAAATATTGCTATGTTTCACGAAAACTTTATTAGGTAAATTTAGTAAGATATTTGTTTGGTGTTTTAAAACTGCCTTTTTTTTTTAAAAAAACAACCCCCCTTCCTCCTGAAAAATTTCACGGAACGGCCCTGATATATTTTATATATATATATATATTTTATATATATATATATATTTTATATATATATATATATTTTATATATATATATATATTTTATATATATATATATATATATATATATATATATATATATATATATATATATATATATATATATATATATGTATATATATATATATATATATATATATATGTATATATATATATATATATATAATATATATATATATATTATATATATATATATATATATATATTATATATATTTATATGTTATAATTTATGTATATATTTATATTTATATAATATATAAATATAAATATATACATAAATTATAATATATAAATATAAATATATACATAAATAATATAATAATATAAATAAACATATACATAATATATATACATAAATATATACATAAATATATATACATAAGTTGAATAAAGTATATTAACAAACAAATTAAACTAAAGGCTCAAGCAGTGGTTGAAAAACCGGTTTTCTTAAGTGAAGAATACAAAAATGAATGACAATACGTATTACAAAAAAAAAAGTGAACACTCTAAGGTCGAAGGTTCCCAGATAAAATTGGTGGTAACAAATAAATAAGAGACTTTGTAATAATTAAAAATCACAAATTACAAACCATCTTATAGTACCATCTGCATGTAACTTTTATTACTTTTATTATATTTTCTACAGTTTTACCACCTGATCAAACTATGTCTTTGAAAAATCTTTATAACTTAGTACGCACATTATGAATAAGAAAGCACCCAGGAAATAAATATAATTTATCTGCTTCCTAAGTGCGTTGAATGCCATCATCACAAGCAGAGTTAGTTCATTGTCTATCAAGCACTGCCACTAAGGTGCATTTGTCAGTGTATAGTGACTAAAATTACTTTTTGCATTAACTGAGTTGGTAAGCACTGATAGATATTGGACGGTCAACTTGATCAGTTGGCAGTCCTAGATATCAGTGAACAGTTTCTTGTTGGAGAACCAGAATGTAACTGGTTGCACGCTGGTATTAATCTTCTTAACAGCTTGCTTTTAGGCAGCAACTTTATAAGCGTCGAGAAGACTTTTAATGCAAGATATTCCATCATAAAAGCAGTTGAAAGTTAGTCGTGGCCTGTTACGTTTCATTTATTTCCTTTCAAGTATTTCGTTTTTTTTCATCTTGTAAAATATATTTTTTTTCTTCTTTTTTGAGGTACGAAAATAGCTAATATATTGTCTATATTATATATATCTCTTTATATATCGTCAGTCAGTCAGTACCAAGTACATGATTATGATTTATAACATTCGTTATAAATCATAATGACGTCATAACTTAATAATCACAATTTATGATTATGAAGTTATAACGTCACGCAATTTGTGGCATAGTTATCATATGATATGAGCATTAAGGTTATGACTTTTTTTCAAACCCATGCTCCTGTACTGTGGTTTGATGAATTATTACCTAAAAAAGCACGAAATGAACTTTTATTTGCATATCTTTTAAATAAGTTCACCCCGCCATTGAAAAATCGATTTTGACATAAAATCGATTTTTCAATGGCAGGGTGAATTTGTTTTCAAAGGATACGCAAACAATAGTTCATTTCGTACTTTTTAGGTAAAAGATCATCAAGATACAGTACAGGAGCATGAGATTGAAAAAAAGTCATAACCCTAATGAGCATAAAGTAAATGCATGATCGATTTAATAATAAATTAAACTTAAAATTACGTTATTGACTTTTAATTAGTAAATTGACGCACATAATATCGTAAAAATCCGTGCAACATGATGAATTATTGAAGAAATTTCACTGAATTCATGGTAAGGCACGGTATTTTGTCGCGTTGATTTGACAAGGCTCTAACTGACATTTTTTCAAAAATTGAGATTATGACTTTTTTTAGACTATTTGTATCATGAAAAACAAAATAAACTAAAATTTACTGCAATCTAGCGTAAAACAAGAGAACTACCAATGTGCGAAAGTTCTTTCTGCAGGTTTAGTTAACTAATATTTAGTTTGACTAGGTTCTAACTAACAAGTTAAGGTAAACCCTAACCTGTTTTTCACCTAGTTGCCTAATTTTAAATTACGCAATTAGACTAAACCTAATTGCAGACTATTCTAATTTTTTTTCAGTTTTGCTATTTTTTTATAAATCTTATTTATGACGTTCGCATTGCACAACAAAAAGTACTGTTCAGATTGTATTTCTATCAGGGTTGAAATAACTTTTAAAAACAAAAAAATGATATTTATAAGGTAAAACAATTTTTTTAAATTTAATAATGACAATTCTCATAATTCAAATCAAATTTTGAGAAGTCTTCTTATAACTTTACCGCTAGTCGATGAAAGTACATTTCGCCGCGCACATCCTTAACTGTAAGTCAATGTAAGAACCTTTAACTATGTCTAGCCCCAATGGTCAGCCATGCATCTTTATTACCTATCGCTTATCTCTAACAATCAGTTAATTAGTGTATAATTTTGAATGTAGTTGATCAACAAAATAATATAACTTTAATTAACTATGCCAATAAACTATAAATGTTTATTAGCAATGTTAAAAAGCAGGCTGTGTAATAAAAAAACTTTTAAAATTACTGTAAGTTAAGATAGTAATGTTTGAAATGAAACTATCTTTAATGAGAGAAAGCAAAATGTGATTAACTTGGAAGCATATTATACAACAACCAAACAACAATACTGAGCATTATGGACTGAATCAATAGTGGACAATACCGGCAAGTATTTTTCTACTACCTTTTGCAATATATCAATATATGAGGAAAAGCAACATGAGCAACTGGGTTAGTTGGTCTGACTACTGCGTCCCTCAAAATTGGAACAGCATAATATCAAATAGTGTGCTACATTACAAAATACTTACTTCCTAGACATTATATTACTACAAACGTTTATGTTACAACAAAATACTTACTTCCTAGTCATTTATGTGTCCAGAAAGTGGATCATGCGCATAATTAATTGAAAAGCTCGCAAGGGTAGCTGATTTTTATAGTCCACTTGGATTGATAAGGACTCTCAAACATGTTAACGGAAAAAAATCCTTATCATTATTAATATGTTATTTAAATAAATCCACAAGACTTCAAAGACTATTGTTTAACAGCGAAGCTGTTTAACTCTAAGTTAGTTCCTTTCTTTAACATTGCTCTGCTACATTGCAAACCTATCTATCCATTACTAAAACGAACTTACAACTTGCGCTAATGTCAAATTTAATAAAAAAACCTAACAGAAAAATGCCGGCACTAGCCCATCATCTTCTAGAGTTTTGAAGGTAAAACCAAAGATTTAAACTGGCACAACTTAAGGCTGTATTTTATTTTGTGCTTTTCCAGGATCGAGATTACTAACAAGAGGTTCTTCACCTACAAAATAACAAGATGCGATGAAAAGCTTTTATACCAGAATAAAATGGTTATTAAATATAATATAACGGTAGAATCTTGTTAGATAAGGGGTCATCCATAAATGATGTCAGTAAATATAGGGGAGGAGGGAGTGCTGGAAAGTTCGACACTAATTGACAATGGGGAGAGGAGTGTTGAGACCAAAATAATGTCAATTTAAATTATTTTTTTAGTTTTAATGAGCAGATTTTAACGGTATTTACATCTACTAAATGGTATAGATATGATGTTTTGTTTGCGGGGAAATTAATATTAAATTCGGGGAATTTGATATTATATTTTATTAAATTATTTATAATATAACATTATAAATTAATATAAGTTTCCCAGAGACATTAAATAAATAACAACTACTAACGTAAAATAAAAATTACTATCGTTTTATTAATACATTACCATTTGACTGCGAATCAAGTTATGGTAGAAATATTAACTCTTTGTTTATAAAACTCACAATCGTTATTCGCTCCCTAGCGGATTATAAAATGTGGTTCAAAGTAAACTCATAAAAGTAAACTCATAAGTTTGTCATTTTTTAAAATTAAATTGTCGTTATTTCAAATACGAAACCCTAATTGCTCTCTAGATGATTGTAAAACCTGATGCAATGCAAACACATAAAGTCTGTTGAAAATTCGAAACGCTAATTTCTCCCTATAGGGTTAAAAAAACTCTTTTAAAAAGCTTGCGCTAACGATGAGCAAAATTATTATGCTGATTGTGATGTAAGCAATACTAATAAATAAATGTTAAAGCATGGATAAAACCGCATTACTTAACTTATCGATGGTCTCGTATGGAAATGCTCATCTCGATAAAAAAAAGGCTAATATCCAGAAAGAAGTCCATAGTATATGAAATTCGTTAAAAGAAGAGAAGCTGGTGCATAAGGATCTTGAATCAAGAGTAATGTATTTAATCAATTTATTTAATGAAAAGGCAATGAAGTTCAAGAGCAAGCAATTATCATTTTGGGCCAATACTCAAAAACAGTCTGCCCCGTATACTTTAATTGAATTTGACAAGAATTCCTCACAGTTCATTGAGCCCAACAATGAGCAATCTGTTATTGATGATCAACAAAGTGCATTAACTTTGAGTTTGTTGACCACAAAAAATCAAAAAAGTGCAAGAACAGTGGCTCAAAATCGACTTAATTCTGAGATTTAAATTGTAAATTTTCTGCAGCTTTAAATTGTAAAGTTGCTGGACTGAAGACTAGAAAGAGAAGTGGATTCATTGCTGAAGATGAAGAGGATGATTTGAAAAAGAAAAAGGAGAAACTAGTTCATCTATGTAAAGAACTGGCCAAAAAAAAGTATGATCAAGCTCAACAGAAGAAAACTAGAGAACTGAAAAAAGCTAGAATGGAGGAAATCTGCTTGGAGCATCCAGAAGTCAAAGAAAAACTAAAAATTAGAAAGAAACCTGGTCGACCGTCATTAGAAGTAGATCAACCGCTTCTTTTGAAGGCGATTATGGATATAGTTCTCCATGGTTCGTCCGCTGATGAAAGACGTTGGTCAGAGGTTCTTCGGGTAATGATAGCTTAGCTATGTTTGTTAATATTGTATTTGTTAGAACTTTACTCTTAATTAGTCCTTGCACTATTGTAAATATCCTTGAAATGTTAACAACTAATTTCAAGATTTGATTTGAATATAGTTTACGAAATAAATCCCGTTTTCTGTAAAAAAGTTAATTATATCCAAATCTTTATTATTTAGAGTATTAAAACTCTCGACTAATTGACATCCAAGATGAACAAAATTGGATTTGCAATCAGCAAGAGCGCCCTCTATACTCGTCTACTTCCGAAAAGTTACAGAACATTAGAAGGCAAAAAGCACTTCAAAACAGTCCCTGTTAGATTGATCAGTGCTCAGAATGAATCTTATTTAAAACATGTCGACGGACTCTTTTGTAGTTCAACTATAAAATATGTGGAAGAAGTTTGTTCTATTTAAGGGCCAGATGAAGTGTGTTTCATCAGCCAAGACAACAAGGCTAGAGTGCCAACTGGAATCACAGCAGCCAAAAAACAGGCGCCGTTGTTAATAATTTGAAGTACCGGGTAACTCTCCCGAACCACGACTGGGTCGTGGCTGCTAAACACAAGCTTTTACCTTCTGTATACGCTAGAATTACGTTCAAAAAAGATGGTCTCGGAAAAACAGATGCTGTTACTTATTCTGGACCTATCTACATTGCTGTTCGATCAGGAAAACACGCATCCTATATCCGCCTTTGCTCATGGATTAGACTTTCAGCGGCTCTTGGATATCAAAGAATTCGACTCTATTACTAGAGATCCTCAAACTAATATGGTTAAGCCTATCGTTGTGTTTAGCGTCGATGGAGGACCCAAGTCAATATTTTACTCAAATTGTGAAATTTAAAAATCGTTCTTGATGTCGGACTATTAGAGGCTCTTTCTTTACTCTAATTAGAGCAAGATTTCTTCCAAAAATTGACAGAGCTTGACAAAGGGGGAAGGGGGAGTCGAAAAATTGAGAAAAAACATAGACATCATTTATGGATGACCCCTAATATGGTAGTTAGCGTTTATTATACTATTGTTTCAAGTGTTTCCATTACCCAGCTAAAAATATTTACCCGGGTAATGGGTAATTTTAAATTTACCCTGGTAATACCCGGATAAGACGACGGATAATTTTATCAATTAGATTTTACAGCAGCCATTAAATAACTTTTGGGGTGTTAATTTAGTCAATTTTGATTAAAAAAAACAACAAGTGTTTGAAAGGAAAATAAAAAAGAAACAAAGAAGTTTTATAACTTTCATTTTTAAACTTTTTTCTTTTTTTCTTTCCATCAAGGGTATCATCTCCCAATCTATTTATTATTTTCGTGTCAAAAAATAACATGGCTAAAAAACTTTTACTGATGTTGGTTTAATACTTTAAAAGGTTTTTCAATGTTTTTAGGCCTTGCACGAGTAGCTTCAAATAAAGTCATCTCTTTTTTCAAAATTTTAGATTTAATTTTAAATACGGTGACAGCTCTATGCTCTGTTTGTTGAATAAATAAAGCAAATTCATTTGAAAGAAATTTTTTTCCATCGTTTTTTAATGTTTGATCTGGTGTACTAGTAACTTCAAAATCAACTGTTAGCTCTTCACTTGCTTTCTGTAGATAAAGTATGTTTAAAAGTGAAATAATCAGACATATTATATTACGTTTTTTTATTTTTAGACGAAACTTATCCTTTTCCTCTTCTAAAGTGTCTGGAGATTTTGAATATTGTATTAAGTGTACAAGATCGGGGTTTCTTCTCTCTTAAATTCGGACTTTAAATTTTTCTAGGAGAGCAAGGCTTATTGATGTCCCTTGATCTTTCAGCTTCTTAGCAGCAAATTCAGTAACTTTTTGAGCAAGCAAAAGATCAGCATCTTCCTTGCATAAATATTCTACAGTAATCTCAATGGAAGCAAGAGGATTGCATAGTTCTTTAATCTTCTCCAATTCTTTATCGGAAACATCAAATTCTTGTTCAAGATGGATCGTTGCTACTTTGACTTCTTTGCAATCTTCATAAAATCTTCGTAGCATTTTAATAAGTGTTTTACAATCTAAAAATAAAGTGTTTTCTTTTTTAACGGACTGAATATTTTGAGGTTGAAGAATTTCATCATTTCTGACTAAGGGATTTTCTGAAGACTCTTAGCAACAATAGCACCAATATCAGAGACTCTGTCTCAGTGCTTTTTTATTCACATTCACTATCGTTTCTTCGTAATCCTCTTCCTCTTCAGTTTCGTCATAAATTAAATTATCGTTTATCTTATGAGGTTTATAATGTGCAAGACAGCCAACATGAATGGGAATGGTTTTTTTTCCGAATTTCATCGTAACACTTGCACCATCAGTGATTGTTGTTATAATGTCGTTGTTTAAATCTAACTGGAGTTCTTGACTTTGAATAAGAACTTTGAAATGAACACTGAAAGAGTTGAATAGCTCTTTCAGTGTCCATGCTTCAGTTGACACGAATCATTGCTAGTGATTGAAAACCATCTAAACCATGTATTTCAGATTCATAAAACGACGGTTTCTGACTAAAGTAGATTCGTCAAAGCTAATCCATATAAGCAATAAATACCATATTCTACAACAAATTGACCTCTGATATTTTGAGGACGTTTTGGCAAAGTGTAACCATCTGATTTAAATGCTCTTCTAAGTAGAACACTGTTTGCATTTTTGTTGAAACTAAGGTCATCAACTGCAACCAATTTGCTTATCACCTCACGAAGGGGTGATAAGCAAATTGGTTGCAGTTGATGTCAAAGTCTTTCTTAAAGAAAGTACCAATACGAGAAACTTTTGATGGTGTTGATGATTGTTTTTCTAGTGAAAGATTTTTCTCAAAGCAATGTTTAGCTAGAATCTTATTCTTTGCATGAAGGTGATGTATAAGGCTTTTTGTTCTATACGCTTTCAAAACTGCTTAACAAATTTTGCACTTTGCACTATCTTATGTTTTGCTATGCAAAAAATGCTCTCAAATACGTAATTTTTTTTGAGAATTGACGTCTTTGAAGTCAGACATTTTTTAAAAATCTATTTTCCTCTGTTAAATATAGTAACGAAAAATGACAAACAATAGTTATATGTAATAACTAATAACTATGTAAAAGAAGTAACTATGTATATTTAAAAAAATAGTTACACTTTTTTCTATAAAAAACCAAGAAAATTAAGTATTACTAGAAAGTGTCTTATTGTAAGCTCTCTATTTTCCTGATCTGATACTAAAAACTCTTTAAAGTTTATTAAGAGTTATATTACTATAAAAATTATTTAAATTTGTATTCCGTATAATGATTATTTTATATGTTTTTCATACAAAATCTAATGCCTTTGTTTATTATTATTATTGTTATTATTATCATTGTTATAATTATTATTGTTATTATTATTAAGTTATTTATTTTGAGTTATTAGCGATGTTTAAATCCAATCGATTTTAAACAAAAAAAGTTTTTTTTAAAAAATTTCGAACAAAATTCCATTTGATCGAAATTTTAAATTAAATGCTCATTCCAACAGTTATTCTCTATTGTAGATATTGCTTGGTTTTATCTTCAACTTATCTTAATGTGATGTGTAGGTGAAAACAACTTGAAGTCTGAATAAGTTTCTTATCGAAAAGAAACTTGGTACCAATAGTTTCTTGAGATTTTAGAGCTAATTTCTACTAGTTTCATATTTAAAAAAAAAGTATATACACTAGTGGCCATTGAAATAAAGCCAGCAGCAAATTTTAGGAAAATACACAGTTTACTCTAGCAACTAGGTCTAGCAGGCATATTATCAAATGCAATTTTAACCTTACAATACACTGAATAAAGTTCTAGCTCAAACGATGAATAAAAGTCAGTAATTCACAGGATATCCTTTATTTTTAAGCACAGCATTAATGCGATCAGGCATACTATGAACAAGTGTTTTACAGAATTCCGGTGTTATTTCTGTTGTCCACACACGCTTCAAAACCTCTTTCAGGTCTTTTTCTGATGTAGGACGATGTGCAGCAACTTTCCTTTTCATAATTTGCCAACAATTTTTAAATCACATTTAGATCAGGTGAATTTGATGGCCAATTGGAAAGAAGTTCAATGTTGTTGTCTGAAAACCACTTTTGGACAATATTTGTGGTGTGACAAGGGACTGAGTCTTGTTGCATAATTGTTGCTCCTGAGATTTTCATGTGGATTTGAAGCTTACTTTCAAGAACCTCCAAGTACTTTTTGGCATTGACCTTTTCCCCTTTTTCGAAGATGTGCAGTCCACACCGACCACTTGCTGTGATGCCACCCCAGATCATGACGCTTGGTGGATGTTTGACAGTTGTGATGGTGTATTTGGGATTGAATCGCTGAGAGGCAGGACGTCTGACATAATTGTAACCAGGACCTCGTAGCTGCTGAAAGGTACTTTCATCTGTGAACATGACTCTCTCCCACCACTCCCTTGACTTGTCTTTCATCGCACGGCAAAACTTCAATCGCATGAGGAGTTGTTGTTTTGTGATTAGAGGTTTCTTCGCTGGTCTGCAAGCTACAAGACCAAAGTCATTTGACAGACGTCTCCTAACAGTCCTAGCGCTCACTTGAATACCCCTGTCACTAGCTAGGCTTGCAACGCGTGCAGAAGAAGTATGCGGACTAGACACAACAATGCTCTTCAAATAACGATCATCACGATGATTTGTTTTTCGTACTCCCTTGCAGTTGGAACGTCGTGAAACATCTCCAGATCTTAAAGCATTCTCAACGGCACCTCTAGAAATCTTCAGTTTTTTTGCAATATAACGCTGAGAATAACGCTCAGCATTCAATGTTACAATTTGCCCCTTGACAAAATCATTAATATCTGACTTTTTCCCCATTATCACACTAAAATAAGCAATAACAACATTATAGTTTTTCAGCAAGAAATTATGAAATTTAATTAAATACTAAGCCAAACACGTGTATAATATGCATAACATAAATAATAATGACGTCATATATAAACAAACCGAACGGCATGACATTGTTCTTACTTTTTTATACATATTTCATTTTACAGCAAAATCATCAAGTGGCTTTAATTCAATGGCCACTAGTGTATATATATATATATATATATATATATATATATATATATATATATATATATATATATATATATATATATATATATATATATATATATATATATATATATATATATATATATATTTATATATATATATATATATATATTCTTATCATTTACTACTAGTTTCTTATAAGCTTTCTAATCAAACAAACGTTTATAAATTTGACAATAATGTTAATAACAAACAAATTAAATTTAAACTCTAAATTTACTGTAAAATCTTTTACACGCTGAAAATCTCAATGTTAATTTGTTTACATTGTATTAGTATTTATCTGAGAGTTACGGATAAGCTGGAAACCTCAACAAATTCATTAAAGATGGGTTTATATTATAAAACTTTTTTATACAGTTGTCTTCACAAAGTTGATCACAGCCAAAAATGTTCATTTACCAAATAACTTTTGAAAAACTTATACAATTTAAAATTACTTGAAATTACCTGGGTAATTTTTAAAAATTACCAAGGTAACGGGTAAGAAAATACTTGCAAATTAACCGGGTAACGGTTAAGGTAATACCTTCATGGAATTCATGGCATTTGTGACTCCGAGAATTTTCACTGATCCTAATTATGAAACATGATGACTCTATAGGATCTTTTACATGAATCTATTTATGGAAAACTTTTATGCGTGCGCGCATGTTTGTGAGTTGTAAGCAGTGTTATATGTAAGCTACGTAACAAAATAAAAGTAAAGGCAGGTATTTAATGGTCTTTTTTTTACTTTCAAACTCAGATTATTATTACTTGTTGCTAGTTTCGAATCCAATGTTGTTCTAAGTTATGTTTTTTTGCGAATTATCTTGCAAATTTAACATGAACACCACTGGAATCTAACCACTGGTGTGAACTAAGGAAATTGATTTTTTAAGCTAAATAAACTATGTTTTATTTTTTATGAAATTAATTTTTTAGCAGAAACATTTTATAGTATAAATAATTGTTTTCAGTCTCTTAATTTTGCGTTATAATCGCCTTACGTATTATAAAACTTCCTTTTAGTATGTTACGTGGGCAATATGCGACAATTTTTTGCCATTTTCAAAATAAAAACATACAAAAATTTCAAAAATACGGAGTAGCAAACTTTATCAAGCTGAACACTGAGAAAACGGAATTTCTGATTTCTGTAAAAAGCAATGTTTCCAACAACGTTATTTAGATTAACGGAGCTTCTATTTACCTTCAAAATAAATAAAGACATCTCAGTTTCCAATGGGATAACGATATTAGCGAAAACAAAATTGCAACAATACAAAAAAAAATTTAATTGAGCGTATATCTCAGTTTCAATCGGTTGCAATAGCTCTAATCGACAGTGGGATTTGTTACTACCAGCCGTCAACAATAGCCCATTTGTACAATACCTTAACTGTGCAGAAGCTTATTTATGGTCTTGAGCTATGCAAATATGATATTAGTTTTCTTAGCAAAATAGACGCTGTTGGAAGAGCAGTCTTAAAGTCTGTTGGAAGAGCAGTCTTAAAATCATTTTTTTTGTATTTCGAAGTACAGTAAAAATTAATCACATTCGTTCTTTAAAATAAAGGATATATCAACTGCTTTGAAACAAAGTAAATCTTTTTATCAGGCTGTTGGAAAATCAAACTTGCTATTCACTTATAATCAATCATTTACAGATAATACAGAATAAATTTTTTTTTACAAATGAAGTGTTTGAAGCCTGCAACACACCTGGTTTAAACTTCGTCCAGTGCATGATAAATGGCAAAAAAGTTAAATTCACGCAACCTAGAGAAGACCTGCAAGCTGATGTTGTGTCAATATTTAAAGAAAGGAGAGAGCCGTTTTTGTAATTTTGATGGAGGAGAATGTTCCGAGAAGTCTGATCAAAATATTTGTCGAAAACACACAGGCTGGTTATTAGCATTTAATTCTAACAACTGCAATACCCATTTTTTTTTAAAAAAAAAAAAAAATCTTTATGTACACAATTAAAAAAGATATTTAAAGGTTACACGTGTCTCGTGTAGTAGGGCACGTTGTCAGAGTCCTTCATATTTTATGGACCTGCGTGTCCTTTAGAACATGTATCACTGTTCAAATAAATTTTAATCTAATCTAATCTAATCTCTCGTGTAATCTTTAAATTCTCTTGTCGCGGTAAAAATACTGTTAAAGTAGTAAAAGTTGAAAGCGCAAATAACGGACTTATTTACATACAAAAAAAAATTAAAAAGCGGAGATTTGTTCCACGACTAATAATAATGGCATTGTATTGATTACTTTTTACATTATATTTTGTTTGTAGTAGTAATAAAAGTTTAGTCTTGCTAATATTCAAGACTAATATTGCGGGGCAGTCAATACTAAAAGGTTTAATTAAAGTTGTAGATACAATTTGTGTTGGCAATCCATTTCAATAAGAATTATGTACAAAAAGTATATCACACAGTACTTGGCTTAGTTAATTATCTTGCAAGTTTATTTAAACGATTTCTTAAACGTTTTTATAAAATTTTATCTATAGGATATAGCTTTATAAAATACTATCTATAGGATATCTTTATAAAATCCTATTTATACAACAATATCTTATTACCATTTGCTAATTTAAAATTTTAAAAAGATTAACACAAATACGATTCGTTTAATTTTTTTAAGACCTAATTTTATGATTATTTATTTGTTAATTAGTTATTTATTTATTATTAATTATTTATTATTAATTAGTTATTTAATTTAATTTGGTGCTCTAATAAGAAGACTAATTTTTATTAGATATAAATGACCTCAAAAGTTATTGTTATAAACTATAATAAAAATATATCTTTGGTTGTAGTTTCTTATTGTTTAAATTAGTATTAAACAAAATTAATTAGTTAAAACTTGAGTTAGACTGGGATTTAGGCTTTTTGTAGAATTAATTAAAATGCATAATACATTCAGGTTAACAATGAACACTATCACACTTACAATCTAAACTTCTAAAGTTTTAAATTAACTTCCTTGATTCAAGGAAGTTGATTTAAAACAAAGTAGTAATAAACAATATTTGTTTCTGTTACAAGAAAGATGGCGGCAGAAGAGGCATCAAATTATATAAATGTTATAAATATAGAATGTTAAATACACACACACACACACACACACACACACACACACACACACACACACACACACACACACACACACACACACACACACACACACACACACACACACACATATATATATAATTATAATAAAACACTAAAAAGATCTGTAAAAGCCAAAAAATCTCCAAAAAAACATGTTTTTTGCTTCTATATATATATATATATATATATATATATATATATATATATATAATATATATATATATATATATATATAGAACCCTTAGATGTTGTCCGAAAGTTTTTTCCATATTTTGTTGACAAAAAGTAAAAATTAAAATGCAAGACCGGAATTTTTTTTTTTTAATAATGATAGACTGCCTGCCCCAACCAATCCCTCAGTCGATGTAGCAGCACTCCCTTGCGGGTCAGGCTATTTGTCAGTCGATGTAGCAGCACTCCCTTGCGAGTCAGGCTATTTGTCAGTCGATGTAGCAGCACTCCCTTGCAAGTCAGGCTATAAGATAGTCGATGTAGCAACACTCCGCGCATGATTTACAGTAAAAAAACATTTTATTAAAAAAAATAAAAATAAAAACATTTTATTAAAAAAAATAAAAGTAAAAACATTGTTTATATTGTTAAAAACATTCAGAATGTTTTAAAAACATTCAGAATGTTTTTAAATACATTCCGGTCAATTAAATTTGCGTTTTTGTGGTTTTTTTTATAAACGATTAATTTGTAATTAAATTAATGGTTTTTACTTTCGTCCAACACGGAAATGTTGGACGAAAGTTAAAAGTAATTAAAAGTGACGTATATGTTGGCGTAAGAATCACTTTTTTCCTTCCGCTCTTCCCAAAGCCAACAAACTATAGATCTATATATATATATATACATATATATATATATATATATATATATATATATATATATATATATATATATATATATATATATATATATATATATATATAGTTTGTTGCGTTTGGGAAGCACGGAAGGAAAAAAGTGGTTCTTACGCCAACATATACGTCACTTTTATTTACTTTTGACTTTCGTCCAACATTTGCGTGTTGGACGAAAGTCAAAACCATTAATTTAATTACAAATTAATCATTTTTATAAAAAAACCACAAAAATGCAATATTAATTGACCAGAATGTTTTTAAAAACATTATGAATGTTTTTAAAACATTCCAAATGTTATTAACAATATAAACAATGTTTTTATTTTTATTTTTTATAATAAAATGTTTTTATTTTTATTTTTTTTAATAAAATGTTTTTATTTTTATTTTTTTTAATAAAATGTTTTTATTTTTATTTTTTTTACTGTAAATCATGCGCGGAGTGTTGCTACATCGACTATCTTATAGCCTGACTCGCAATGGAGTGCTGCTACATCGACTGACAAATAGTCTGTCTCGCAAGGGAGTGCTGCTACATTGACTGACAAATAGCCTGACTCGCAAGGGAGCGCTGCTATTCCGGTCTTGCATTTTAATTGTTACTTTTTATCAACAAAATATGGAAAAAACTTTCGAGTTCTATATATATACCTTTGAGTTCTATAAATTCCGGTCTTGCATTTTAATTGTTACTTTTTGTCAACAAAATATGGAAAAAACTTTCGAGTTCTATATATATATATATATATATATATATATATATATATATATATATATATATATATATATATATATATATATATATATGTATAATATATATATATATATATATATATATATATATATATATATATATATATATATATATGTATATATATATATATATATATATATATATATATATATATATTTAGATATATATCTAATTTTAAAGAATAATGAGTTGGATCTAGTGATTGACTGAAATTCTGTTTCAAATTTAAATTTGATATTAAAATTTTGGTTTCGGTACATTTTATAAATTTGGTAAGAAGCAAAATTTCAATTAGATTTTCTAATGAAATTGTTAGATTTTCTGACAAAATTATTTTTGTTTAGGCAAAATTTCGGTTTTAGTTTTGGTAAAATTTTTGTTGAAATGTTGGCTCCAGGTATGGAACTAGGTACTAGAACTACCCAAAAGTTATTTATGGTATATTTTTGTTTTGGTGTATTTCTTGTTTCCGTCAATCACTAGTTGGCTCACAAAAACATTCGCTAATTCGTTAGCAAATTAGATATATGGTTTTGTTTTTTATTTAATATTTTACATTATTAAAATTTGCTACTTAATTTAATTCTTGTTGGTTGTTGTTTGGGTTGTTCAGTAATCTCTTATCTATTATACACTGATTATATTGTCAGTATTTCTGAGAAAAGGTTTTATGATGCTTCTTGGTGCATTTATTGTTATCCATTTAAATGTAATTTATTTTTAGTTCTATCTTAAGGTACAGTTAAAGATAAAACTATAATTATTAATTACTATTAATTACTATTAATTATTAAATCATTTAATTATTAAGTTGAAATTAAAAGTCAAATAAAACTTGAATACTTTTAATGACTAGTTGTATTATGATTCATTGTATTCAATTGTATTTTATTTTAGGTATTTATACTATATATATTTATATATTGACCAAAAAAATGGTTTTAGCAGATTTAGGTAGAAAAATTACAAGTGCCTTAAAATCTCTTAGCAATGCTACAGTTATAAATGAAGAGGTTTTAAATCTTATGCTGAAAGAAATATGTGCAGCTTTACTTGAAGCAGATGTCAATGTTCAGCTTGTTCAAAAATTAAGAGCAAATATAAAGTTTGTAATATATATATATATATATATTAAAAGTTTATGTTATATAAATCAAAACTGTTTTTGTATAAATTTGTTTTTGATTGTTTTAAATGTACTTTTGTTTAAGATGTTATTAGTAACTTATAATTGTAAAAAGTTATTAGAAATAATTTAGAAATGCAGCTAATTTTGAAGAAATGGCTGCTGGCACAAATAAGCGAAGACTTATACAGCATACTGTATTCCAAGAGCTATGCAAGGTTTTTCGTTTTTAAATTTATTAAAATTTTAATTTTGTTTAAAGTAATAATATAATAACGAATAAATAATAAGTAATTTGCTTTGATAATAAATAATGGTTAACAATAATGATCAATGATAGTAATGTGTGATGATGTTAAAGAATCTGTTAATTTTTATTGATGATATTAATCTTTTGACTCATAAAAGATATAACACAACACTGAGATTGAACAGGGAAAAAAAGTATTTATGAAGCTTTGTACAAACAGATGCTACTAATAGTGTTACTGTTAACTGATGCAATTTAAAATCTACATAAGCTCTAACTACCATACTATCCAACTGATATTTGCATGAACCAAAAAACTTTAAATCTTAGTAAGTGCTTCCTATATCTTTTTTACTATTTGTACCTAACGTTAAACTAACCTAAAAGTGTGTAAGCTATAAGATGGTTTGATTCTTGCACAAGCAATTATTAGTATAGAAATTAACTCCCATATATGTGCCAAGCGGTTTCTTAAAAACAGTTTTTTTACTAGTGCATACCAAAGTAAAATATTAAAAATATCAAAAGTACTTTTACAAAAAAGTACATGCTTTTACAGACTTATAACTGTGTGCAAAACTATATTAAGTCTTGTAAGTATGTGGAAAACTTCATTGGTTTGCACTTATGATATAAAATGCAAAAATAAGCTTTAGTCATTGCTTCTATTACTTTACAGACTTTGGTTATCAAAATACTTCAATTAGTTCATGCTTGACTATTCAGTTTTACTGTTTTCTATTTCAGATTTAGTTGGTGGTTCATGTGGTTCTACATTCTAAATAATAATTTTGTTACTTTATTTTTTGTAAACACCCTATCTTGTAATTTATGTATGACATTGAAAACTGTATGTGGATGTAATGTATAAATTGACAATCCATTAACATAAGTTTGCTATTCCACCAATTGTTACTTATGGCACTGTTTGCAAAACAATTTTAAAGTTTTTTTTTCTGTAATCCTAGTTTTGACTTAGGGTTCAAAAAGTTTTGGACGATTTTTTGTAAAAGTTAGGATTCCATAGGTGATCATTATTAGATCAATGACAGTGCTTGATAGAGGTAATGATAAATGTTTGCCTTGAATATGTGATATCATCTTCTTAAAAGTTTACATTAGTAGGTTGTTTTTTGTAGGTATTGATTTTGTAAGCATTTCATATTTTGTTGTAGGTATTGATGATTTATAATTTCCTTTAGGTTTTTCCATTTTTAGCTAGTTGATCCTGGAGTCAAAGCATGGCAACCAATCAAAGGAAAAAACAATGTGATAATGTTTGTTGGACTACAAGGAAGTGGTAAAACCACAACTTGTACTAAGGTATTTCTAAGATTTTGTTGCAACACATTGTTTTTTAATATTTTTTAATTTAAAATAAACAACTTAAAAGAGAATTGTTTAATTTGGCAATTTTGATTTTAATGTGTTTTTATTATCTAATAATTCAGGGGCTATTTTAGAAAAAAATTGTCTAGAATATCAAAAATTGTCTAGAATAGACCCTGTAATTATTTTAATGTAACAATCATATATTTGTTTTAAATAACATAGTACATTTTGCTATTGGTATGGCGTTGTTGGTTTATAAAATAAATGGATTTTTAGGTTATTTATTTAATTTTGATCACATTGATTAGTTTGTTTTTTTATATATTTCTTTATAGAATTAATAAATTTCTATAAAAAATAATAAAAATTAAAGTTGTACAATTATCATTATAAACATTTTTATTTTTAAAATAGCATTTTAAAAAAAATTACTATAATTTTGTTTTTTTAATGCAGTTTAAAAGTTTGTTTAAAATAGCAAATCTAAAATAAGAAAAAAGTTTATTTTTGAAGGTTCCCAAATATTATTGGACACATTTGCATTGAAACCAATATGTTCAAGAGGTGCACTTTAATCAGTATCACATGGTTATAGAAAAAATTGCAAAGTAAACTATTTATAAATTTAGGTTCTTGAATATAGTAAAAAAGCCTTACAAAACACCAGTGGTTGCAATTTATGCATCCAAAAGCTAGTTATAGTGGTATGTTCTATTTAACCATTTCATATCATTGTAAAATTTGGTTTTATACCATTTTAAAAATGGTATATAATTTTATAAAGGTTATATCATTTCATACCATTGTTAAAATGGTTTCATACCATTGTAAACTTGGACATAGCTCAGCATGTTTTAGACATGGTATAAGATTAAAACTCTAGAACACAGTTGATAGTGAATGGATTAAAAAAACAGAGTAGTAGCCTCTAGATGATATTTAGCACAGTTAGTTTGCTGATCTTTTTTGTAGGCAGTCATTTTATTTGCTTATTATATTGGTTAGTTTCCAACTATTTGGACAGATTTTATAAATGCTTAAATTCGTCTCATTTGTTTTTTTAATATATATTTTAAATTGTAAAATTGTAAATTTTTTATCAAAGTCTTGACTCATTACAAAGTAGTCAGTAAAGACTTTGATTTATTAAATAAAAAGGTATATATATATTTTTAAATTAATAGATTTATTTTTTGACTACTTTTTAGTGAGTCAAAATCAAATTTATTAACTTTTATAATTTTTTTTTTGTTATTTAATAATATTTATTATGAAGGATTAATTATTGGTGGATTAAGTATCATCTTTAGATACATAAGTAATTTTTTTTTTGACTTCAATGATAACTGACATTTAAAATAATATGAAGCATATAATAGTTTTTTTAATTTTAAGCTGGCGTATTATTACCAAAGGAAAGGCTGGAAGACATGTTTAGTATGTGCAGATACATTCAGAGCAGGTTAATAATATTACTTCATGTTGTTGTTGTTTTTATACTTTCTGAAATTTTTTATTTATATGAAATTTTTATTTGAATTTTATCTAATATAATATTTTTGTTTGTGTCATACTCCTTCTTTATAAACAATTTTTTTAAATGGCCTAATAATTAACACTGACATTTGAAATTGAAACATAGTATGTATAAACACAGTGCATCAAAATAGCGTTGTTGCATAGGGTGTATCCTTAACACAAGTTGGCTTTGTTAATTATGGCTTTGGTTGAGCTAATTTATTTGTTAATTACATAGTTAAAAATTTTAATCTTTTTATTGATTTACTAATTACAAATTATTGTGCATAATTACTTAATGTACATTCTCAATGGACACAAGGCGTGTTTAAAACATCTAAAACACCTATTAAAATGTATTAATAGATATTTTAAATTTTAAAAAAACAGATCTTGTGCCCACTGGATATTAACTCATTGTACATAATTACTCATATAATAACTCATTATACATATTTACAACTTATTGTGCTGAAAACTCAATGTTGCACATTGATAAGTGCTGGTTTTCTTGTTCTACCATTTGATAAAATTTCTATTATTGGATAATTTTCTGCCAAAGTAAATAACAATCTGTTCAATAAGTTCCAGATAGTCTACATAAAGATTTAGCTTGGCAATAGACCAGTTATAAAGAATATTTTTTCTGCTTGATATTTGATTATCATTATACCAGTAATTTTTATAGGAAATTGAATTCAAGTTTCTAAAGTTTCTAAAATTCTAAAGCTTTTTGAAAGGTTGATATAATAATAAAATAGAGTGAATTGTCCGTTATGATTTTTAATAACTGCTTCCTATGTGTTTTTAATATGCAGCAAGGAATCCAATAAAACAACTTAAATTATATAAAAATAAACATAACAACTTTATCACAATTTTATTGGGGTTTAATTACAAAAATACTGATGTGGATCGTTATTTATTTAGATGTTGTCTTGAATAGCTTAGTTAAGTTGTTAAAAGGAGTTGGAGAGTGGTCTTTTCTTAGACAGAAAAAAAATGGTCAAATTTACATAGATTTGTTACTTACAAAACAGGAATTATTAAAAATGATAGAAAAAAAAGGAAGGTACTCGTAAATGCCTAATACATAGCATTTGATGTTTATTAATTTTAGGGAAAATTTTTACGCCCACCCTGAGCTTATTAACATCACCTTCCCCTGTTTATTCAATTTTACTTGTTATGAACAATGAAACTATATTTTTAATCTCAAAAAAATTCAGTTTTCTTTTATTTTTTAAGACCAGTTTAGGTTTTAAAAATAAGGAAATATAAACTCACTTATAGGAAGAAAAAAAAAATTCCCACTCATCTGTTTGTTAAGACTACCTTCCTCCCCTCTCCTTACTTTCCCATCTACCTAAATTTATTACATCTGGATAAAAATTCTCATCCATCCTTTTATTCCTACCCCACATTGTATTAAGCACCTGAGAGTAATTTGACAGTAATGAAACTGAAACAGCTTTAACTATATCAAACTATCCCTTTAATTGTTGCTGACTTGCTTTTTCTGTTTTCTTGGTAATTTTATAAAATCCAATCCTAAATTTGAAAAAATTTATTAGAATTTTACAGGGGATGAGTTGAATTAAAAAAGTGCAAATGTATAGGCTCATTTTTTTTTTAAAGTTATCTTGAATAATTTAGTAAGAGTTGTCATGAATTGGATTGTGGTCTTTTCTAAAACAGAAATAAAAAACATTGTCAAATGTACATCATTAGTAGATAAATTTAAATGAGGAAATTTAGAATCATAATTTGACTTTTTTATTTAATGTTTCTAAATATTTTATTATCTTTTCATTACTAGATTAAACAAGTTATGACTTATTAAATTAATTTAATGAATAATAAACAGTTATTTTTTTATTGACCAATGGCCCACAATTGGTTGAGACAATTATTGGTAAAAAAATCAATATTTATTTGAGTTGTTTACCATCACTTTCTGCATTTCATTATTTTATCACTTTCTACATTATGCGTGCAACAACATGTTTTATATGATGGGGCATTTACTATTTTATTTAATTTGGAATTTAGCATTTTATAAAATTGAGCCTAAAAGGTAACTCATAGTAAGATTGTAATAACCATTAAAATATCATAACAAATATATACAATCTACCTCTAATCTCCACCTTATTTTTTTTACCTAAAAATATTTTAAAGAAAATACTTCTCACAGCAATAGGCAAGGGACTTCCAGTTAGGTAACATACTGTAATAGTGGTAAGTATTATTGCTAATTCAGGAGGTGATGTTTCTAATTTTGCGCTCTCTTTTTTCAATTGTATTTAGAGTTATGGAGGAAGTTGTAAATAAAGGAAGAGAAATGGTTATAAAACATACTGATCGCTTGCATTCAAAAATTAGCCTAATAAACTTGTTAAATTCATTTAATCAATAGACAAATCAAATTTTTGTTCTGATGTAATAAATGAGAGGCGATAAGAAGGGGGAGGGGGAGAAAGGGGACTAAATAAACGGGGGAGTAGGAGTTTTTATATAAGAAAGTTTATATTTTCTAATTTTTAAGAGCTAAACGTATTGCGATCGGAAATCGCGATTACTTTTCGCACCTTCGCGATTAGTTTTTTCTTAAAATTTGTTTTTTCGCGATCTTTCTTTTTTTCGTGATTATTCTTTTTTTATTTTAGAAGATTGATACTCTATTCGCGAATGTTTAGTGTTCTTTTACAGTATAAAACTGCAGTGACTTCTGTAACGATAATTTTTTTTTAAAGCGGAGCATAAAGTAAAAGAAAAAAAAATAAAAGATTTAGAAAATCAATTAGCAAAAATGTTCAAATGCAGGCAAAAGACTGATTGTTTATTGAAAAATTTATAAAAAACAAAAGATTAAACACCTATTCGAATCAAGAAATAACAGATTTTGATTGAAAAAAGAAATAAAAGTTAATTGATTGAAAAGTCACTTTCTTAACCTGAATTCTCAAGGGCTTTATTCCAATTTAACTCATTCATTATAAACAAATTTAATGATATAAACGATCAAAATATTTGCGATTACGATCTAATACTTTTTCTATTAGCAATCAAAAAAAGTATTAGATCGTAAAAGATATTATTATTTAGACACATTTTTTCTTTCGCTTTATTTTATTGAATGAAAAAAGTGAACGCTAACTTTTATTAAAAAATACATAGAATGAAAAAGCAATAGATAGAAATATCATGAAATAGATTTTTATCTATTTCATGATATTTCTATAATTTGATAATTTGATAAGGTTACTTAGATAAGAAAACTTACTTAATAAGAATTTAATTATCATTCTTGTTTGTGGTTGTGCGGGTTTTCGTGAAAATGTTAAGTTTTAACATTTTATCACGATAATGTTTTTGTCATTTTTAATAGTTTTTTATAACTGTTTCAAATTTATAGATTGTTTTGTTAGAGTTTTAAATAATTTTTTTTACTGATAAAAATTTATAGAAAATTAAATATTCTAGTTGTTTTAAACAGTTTAAAATATGTAAATAAAAAATATATATGCATACATATATATAAATATATATAAATGTATATATATATATATATATATATATATATATATATATATATATATATATATATATATATATATATATATATATATATATATATATATATATATATTATATATATATATATATATATTTATATATATATATATATATATATATATATTATAAATTATATATTATTTATATATACAGTTAGAGAAATAAGTATGCAAACAAAACATTTTATTATGGAAAATAAACTTTGTCAGGTTAATTCAAAAAAGTAACTTTATAAAAATAAAAAAATGATAATTCTGAAAGAAAGTTTAATTATGAATTCAATATGCAAAAAAAAAAAATTAAGATTCATTTAAACTATGCAATTTTTTTGCATTAAATAAGTATTTAAACAAACTTTTAAAGATTAAGGTTTAAAGATTAATGCTTCTCTGAGTAATTATTTTTATGACTTTTTAATATTGAGTTGGACTGCCTTAAGCTTTTATGACTTCTGTAATTCAACAAGGCATCAATTCAACTATTTTTTTTTTCGTATCTTAGTCGATATCAGACCAAGCTTTTTGAAGCATGATCTTTAGCTCTTCTTTTCTTTTTAGACATTGTGTGCCACATTTTTTATCCAGAACAGCTCAGAGATGCTCAATTGGATTGAGATCTGGACTTTGTGCTGGTCATTCAAGTAACTCAATTTGCTTTTGGATAAAAAACTCTTTTGCTTTCTTTGATCTATGCTTAGGGTCATTGTCTTGTTAGAAGATAAAATGTTTTCCTAATTGCAGTTTTTTAGTTGAAGCCAGAAAATTTTTATTGAGAATGTTAACACAAACCTCAGAGTTTAAAATTCCATCAATTAACTCCAGTTTTTCCTGTTCCGTTCCAAGCCATCAACCACCATACCATAACATTGCCTCCACTAAATTTTACTGTGCCTTGAATACAACTGAGTCTGAATGCTTCTCTTTTTTTATCCATACTTTTTGAGCTCCATCGAACTTCACAAGATTAAATTTTGACTCATCTGTCCACAAAACTTTCCTCCAGAATGATACCGGCATATTTAGATATTTTTTAGCAAATGCAAGTCTTTGTTTTTGATCAGTTTTTGAAAGGAATGGTTTCTTGCGTGGAACTATTTCTTTGAATCCACTTTATTTCAATCGATTTTTAAATAGTACATAAGCTCACTTGTAACCCAAAATCTTTCTCAAGATGGCTTGACACTTTTGGTGCTGATAAAAGCAGGTTTTTTCCCCATTTTGATAATTTGTCAATCTATTCTTGATGTGTTTTCATGCTTAGCTCCGGATCTTGGCTGATTTTGCACATATCCAAACATATTATACTTTTTAATCACATTGCTGATGGTTCCTAATGCCATTCCAGTCGCTTTATTTATCGACCAAAATGTTTTACCATGCTTGAACAAGTCAATAGTTAAGTTGCGCTGAGCTTGGGACCATTCCTTGATTTTCACTTCCATACTTGATGATATCAATGGTAAATCAAATGAATTTAAAAAAATATCAGTCAACTATTAAAAATTACTCATTGTAAAACAACAATATTTCTAAAACTATTGATTTAAAAACTTTTTTTAATAATCATTTTCAAAACTTCGTTTACAAAACAACATGTTTGGATAATTATGCGCAAATCCATATTAAAGTTTGATAATTTGCTTAAATAACTCATATTGTTTAATTTATGTATGTATTTAAATTTAAACTGTATTTTGAATGTGTAAGATATCAGAGAATAATTTAATTACACAAATTGATCGCCCTTCTAATATTTCAAACCCAAGAAATTGTATATATGGAAATTTGATTGAGAAGCCACTGATGGATTTTTTAAAATTATGTAAGGCAAAGCAGGTATTAGGAAGATATCATTTCCTTTTAGAATTGGGTAACATTTCTAGATAAAGTTATGTTATTAAAGAAATTAAAGTTTGTCAATTATGAAACAAAATGACAGTACCATGTTTTACCAAGAAATCTGTGCAAAGAAAAGTAAAGTCTGCTATTAAAAATTATAAATTTGTTAATTAAATCAACACAAAGTGCAAATAAGAAGTATTATAAATAGCTGGGATAAATTATTTGATTTGTTGACTAAAAATATTTTTTTATAAACTTCAGAAATTTTCCAATGGGGGCAAAGGTCAGTGCAGTATTGTGACAGAGCCTATTACAACACATTCACGTGACCTGCCACCTAAAAGAAAAGAACTTGAAGATTATAATCAATTGTTTGATGATACAGACAATTCTAGTAGTGATGATTACACAATCCCATTGAAATGTGCAATGATCACCGGTAAAATGGTAGCTAAGATATCTGAAAATGATGTGCATCCAATAAGTTGTGTTTTTTATAATTAACAAAAAACTATCAATTGCAAAATTATTTGGAAATAAAATTGCCAAAGTAATGCATTCGCTTTGAAAAATCTTTATCAAATGCCAAGGTTTGCAGGTCTTTTTTTAACAAACGTGCTCACATTTAACCATTTGTTGCACCCTGTATCCTATAACTTTTTTATAATATTTAAATTTTTGACGCAAAATTTTATTGAATTTTACGGCACTTTTAAACAGCCTAATTTACTTATGTTTTTAATCATTTTTTCTGGTTTTTCTTTTATTTATTTTGTTATTCTTTAAAATATTTTTTTTTTAGTATAATTTTTGTATTATTTTTTAAAATATATTTTATTCTCTTTTCAGTTTAAGAATTGTTTATTTAAATTTAAGTTTGCTTTGTTTTTTAAAACAAAGTTTTCTGAGGCATCCTTTTTAAAAGCGCTAGTTATCAAAAGTTGCAACCGTGGCTAAATTGTCAAAACAAAGTATTATGTGGATGGTCATATAAGGCATGCGCCCGCATGTCTCTTACGCGAAGGCCTGATGTTTACTTGAAATTCTGAGATTCAAAATCTATGAGCGTTACAATACAAATTTTTAAAAACTCCTCTCTGGCTCACAAGTCATCATCATATTTTTGAATTATTCTTCGGATCATTTTGGAAAACTTTATTTCAAAGACTGACAACAACTAATGTTATACATTTTACAATTATTGAAATCAAATTGCTTCACTTTCAAGAAACTTTCCTCTTGCAATTTCCATTAGGTCCCTTGAAATTAAAAGTCTTTCTTAAAAAAATGCAAATGAAAACTGCATTTACTTTACAAAAAGTACATTTTAAAGTATCTTGCATAAGAGATTTATAAGATGCTACAAAATTATCAATTTGCAATTTATTTAAAATGAAGCTGTTTTTAAACCTTCAAGGTAACTATCAGTACATAAAAATTAGTTAACAAGGTAGTTCGAAATACATAAAAACAAACATATTAAACAAATTCAAATAAAATTTCTTATCTTCAGGGCACGACTGTGCAAAACAAAGATTTTAATGTGGTCAAAAATTACAATAAGTAGCTGATTTAGCACAATACAAATAATAACTGCTTTTATAACTCCCTTTTAAAGGTGAAATAGCATTAGTTACAAGACAGTTGTTTTACTGAAAAAAATATTGTTCATAACAAATATTTGCTAATGATATAAAATTCCTAATCTTTTTTGACTTTCCTACAAAATACTAATTTTGACATATTTTTGGCTAAAAACAAAAATAATTGAATTTGGTAGCACTCAATATTTTTTTCTATTTTGTTAATAGTTTGCAGCAGTTTTCTATTAAAATGAAGCAAACTTTTAATAGTTTGCTTTTTTTAATAGAGCAGCTTGCAATGTTCGTTTGATGAGAGCTTTTTTCCGCTCCACACTTATTTACTACTGCCGAGGCCTGTATATATATATATATATATATATATATATATATATATATATATATATATATATATATATATATATATATATATATATATATATATATATATATATATATATATATATATATATATATATATAAATATCACACATTATATTTTAGGTGCTTTTGATCAATTAAAGCAAAATGCTCTAAAAGCAAGAATTCCATATTATGGAAGGTAAGATGAAGCTTATTTATTTCTTTTTTCCCAATTTCTAATGTAATAACTCTATATTTTTCAATTAATAACTCATTACTCTTAGTTAATAATTTGTAGTTCTTATATAATAAGGTAATTTTTAACACTCACTGTTTTAAGTTATTATGTGCATTTACTAATAGTTATGCTGAACCCGACCCTGCAGTAATTGCAGCAGATGGTGTTGAAAAATTTAAAAATGAAAATTTTGAAATAATTATTGTGGACACAAGGTATTTTATAACCTTCTTTTAGTTTGTTATGTATTTTTATCTTACTTGATTTTTTTTTTGTACCAACATTGTTTTATTATAGTTTATTTTATTATATCCATTTACATATTATTAAATATAAATATTATATGTTTTAAACAATTTGTTTGATTATAATTCAATTAGTGGTCGCCATAAACAAGAAGATTCTCTTTTCGAAGAAATGTTGCAAGTTTCTAATGCTGTTGTAAGTTTTATATTATTCATTTTCAAATAATAATATTAAATTGTTTTGTGGTCTAAAAAAAAAATTTGTTCTTCAAAATTAATTTTTGTATTTACAGAATGTTGAAAAAACTCATTCAGCTAAGATCTGCATAACAGCTGTGCTGTTGCCTAAAAACAAAGAATATATTATATTACTACATTATATTTAGTTAAAAAATGCAAAACAAACATTTTTGCTTCCAAATAAAAATCACAAATTTCTGTTTAAAACTTTTTATTATATATTTATATATATTTGAAATTTAATTATTCATTATTATTGTTTGATGTTAATTGAGTTAAAACTAGGCCTGTAAATCGAGCCGAACGAGCCAAGCTTGCCAGGGCTCGGCTTGGCTCGTTTACATATTAAGAGTTCAGACTCGGCTTGAGCTTGTTTCGAACATGAGATTCTTTGTTCGAGCTTGGCTCGTTAAGGATTAGTATTGTTTGGGCTCGGCTTGTTTTACATGTTGCTCGAGCTCGACTGGTTTAAAACTCGAAATAATTATTGTAACCTGTTAGTTTAAAGCTCGTTTAGTAAAAAAAAATTGTTTGTTAAAGGCTCGTCTGTAAATAATGCAAGTCCAAATCAACAAACAACATAAACAATCCTACAGTCTATTAAACATGAAAATAAACAACATAATGAAATAAGATCCCACAAATCTAATAGTTAAAAATAAAAGTTAAAACTAATAGTTCAATGTTCAAACTTAATGTTCAAAGTTCAAACATAATGTAAACTCTCACAAACATAATAATTCCTATTAAACACTGCACTCTAATAGTTCAAATTACATTTTCACAAATATAAGTCTTGCTCTCATTGCATTGGATAAATAAACATTTTGCCGACCTCGTTTATATGTTTTATGGTAACTCCTTTGTGTCAAATTTTTTTTGCCGGTGTGTATATATATATATATATATATATATACACACACACACATGCACACACTCACAGGGCTCGAAATAACTGACTTTTTTGTTCCAGACAATTTGTCCGATAAATACTCAATTTTCTGGCAGACGTGTCTGATAAAACCTAAAGAAATGTGATCGAACACCATTCCTGATCACACTTAAAATTTTTTTTTTCAACTTGACCACAGCAGTTTGTTTTGACAACTTAAGGCATTTCAAAAATGAGCTGAAAATAAAAAGAAAGTTTAAAAGATAACTTATCTTAAAACAAAAAATCTTAAAGAAAAAGAAAAACTCTAGGCTCAAAAAACTAAAATTTGAAATGGAAAACATATTTATATTACATTTAAAAAAAAATTCTGTTCTATGCAAAAAGTTTTGTGAATTATTATAAATAAATTAAATACATAATTTATTATGTTTACTTATTACTTCATTAAATAAAGTAACAAATTAATTCTAATGGTTGTTTACAACAAATCCATTTTATTTAAATTATCAAAGAATATTATGCATGTTTACATTTATATAAATATGTATTTTTTGATAAATCTTTTCAAACTTTTTCTATGATTACTTTTACAAACACTTTTAATAGCAAAAAAACTTTAGTGCGAAAACAAACTTTATAAAACATAACTCAAATTTTATAGTGTAGTAAAAAGTGCTGGTTTCTATAACCATTAAAAAAACTATTACATTAAAGTTTTTATAAAATAAATTTAAAAGTGGTTTTAAAAGCTAAAATATTTATTTGAAATTTATAAAAACCATTGAACAAAAAATAAAACTAATGCTAAAATATAAATTTAAATTAATAATTAATTGCAACATTTTAATATAAATAATAAAATCCGGGCTGCTTAGTTCAAAAAAAATTTTATGCTTAGGCGTATGTTACAAAATTATTAGCTCAAAAAAATGACGTATTTTGTTAACATAGCTGTGTGTTCAACACACAGCTATGTTAATAAAATACTTTAATTTAAAATACTTTAATTTTAGAGCATCTAAAATGATTATAAAATGAATGCACACAAAATATGGGTTGGACAAAATAACTGATAGATGTTGTTTTTTACCGGACAAGTGCTAATGTCCAGCGGCTATTTTGAGTCCTGTATATATACATGTCTCCCTCAGTCGATGTAGCAGCACTCCACTGCGAGTCAGGCTATTTTCAGTTGTTGTATGTACTAAAGCCCCCGGCACCAGGCAATTTCAGTATGGCGTCACACTGCTCGCCTAAATCAGCAGTAAAAGATATATATATATATATATATATATGTATTGTTTTAAATTGTGTTGTGACAAAAAATATTTATTGGTATTCCATGCATATAAATTCCATAGTAGGATGAAAGTCATTCACACAAGCAATCCAAGACTAACTAGCACACTGTTCACTTGTTTGCCATTGAGCATCTGTACTACTAACCCAATCAACACCCCAAAAAATGTACATTAACAAATGGGCTCATCATTGGGTTAATATTTTTTGAGTCTTAAATCTTTTTTTTTTTTTGCTTGTTTTAGTTGGCTGACTTGCTTTTAAAAGGTATTTTTTTGTGTTTTGTTTTTTTTTTCTCACATTTTCCACTTTTTGGGGCACAGCAATAATTTTTTTTTGACTTCTAGATATTTTTTTAGCAGCTTGTTTTTCTATTTTTTATTTTTTTGATTCTTGTTTGGCTTTGTCAAAAGCTGTTGCATCGGCTGAGGTCACATTATAATTGGCTGGCAATTTAATTCTTTTGCATTTTTCTTTTTTATCATCTAATAAAATCTTTGAGCAAAATTAAAACTGATTGGTTGATATCTTTTCCTGCCTTTCCCTTAACTGTTTTATTTATCATATTTAAACTTCTAAGTAACACTTTTTGGTTTGACATTCCACTTGTTTGGTGGCATAATAAATCTAAAACTCCTAAAACACAATAGTGTTTTAGGAGTTTTAGATTTATTGGTTACAGACTGAAATAAACTATTGTTCTCTTTTTTAACAGCTTTTTAACAGTTTCAATAGTTCTCCCAACTGCAGTTTTTTTAGAAGCAATTTTTGATCAATCAAGTGGAAATAAACTACTACTGCTAAAGCCACTAAAAATTTTTTCAATATGTTTCTTAAACATGGCAGGAAATTGTCTATTTGTTAACGATTTGAAATTGGAAAATTGGAAATTGTCTATTTGTTAACGAAATTGTCTATTTGTTAACGAAATTGTCTATTTGTTAACGATTTGAAGAAATTGTTTTGGCTCTATCTAACCTGATTCGGTATTATTATAATAAAATTTTTTAGCGCCACCTATTTACCAGCTTTTTATAATATGTTTTGCTTTGCAAATTACCCGATGTGGCAAAGAATTTCCATAACATCACAATATTTCAAAATACTAGTCATTTTCTTGTCGTTGTTTAAAGCAAATTTTTTTGGATAATAAAAAATATGAACTGATTTATTATTGAGATTGCGCTCAAGATTGATGGCACTTACTTGGTCAAACCAGTTGTCAAATATTTTCCTGTATAGGCACTGCTCAAATAGTTTGCATGCCACTAGCTTTTCTTGCTCTAGTTTCATTTTCATTTTTTTTATGGATTACAATTTTTTATTGGTTTTCCATCTTTGAATAAGTGAGTTTGTTCTGATTCACAAAATGTCACTTCTCTTCAAACCAAAACCATTATTGCTCATATACTTTAAAAGATCAACAATAATTACCTCGACGGTTTGATTCATTTTTCTTGGTGCACTGGCTCCAAAAAATTTGTATATGCTTGGTTGTGAATAGTTGATTAATCAGCGTCAAATTTAACCAAAGTATTTGTGCTAAATACAATTATAAAAGTGCTTATACAATCTTCATTTTATTTGTAAAAACAATTTTTTTTTTGTAAAACTGTTTTGTTTTTTTTGTTAATTTTTTTAATAAACACACTTTTAAAAGTAACAAAATGTCTGGTCATCTTGCCGGGCTACTGACAGGGATTTTTTAAAATTACTAAAAATGATTTAAAAAAAATGAATTAAAAATTTTTCAACATTTTTGCATCACATAATGAAACCTTTGTTAAGATTGACAATAACAAGCGGTACGATACAGATATCAATTATGACAAAAATAAAAAAGACATTTAATTTTTTTTTAAAAAGACATTAATTTAGTTAATTAATTAACTTTTAAATAAACCGTTTCTTATTAGACGTATTTTAGTAGTAACACATTTAAATTTTTTTTCTTCATTATTTTCAGCTGGAAAAAAATACAAAAAAAAAACTTTTACATCAGACTACTGATTATAATAGCAGACGACTCAAATGAGAAATAAAAACTGTTTCAGTTGCCTGCAGGGCGACTGGGAAATAATAGAGGATACAGCTCTAATAATGTAAAAGATGAAAAGTTTTTACAAAAATGTTCGTAATTAGGTTTTATCCGTAATTAGGTGTTTTTATGGTATTCCATCAGCTTAAAGCTTAGGAAATAAATTGCTGATTTTTTTGCAAAATATTCTCCAGATTTTTAAAGTAAGATCTGGATCCTTTTAAGTAAATAACTTTTGAATAGTTAATTGCAGTTTGAATAACATAATAACTTGCATAAGCTACTATAGTGATAAAAATAAATGGTGTTCTAATACATTTAATATAATATTGTAGTATTTTAATATAAAGTTGTAGCATTTTTATATATTTTTTACATATTTTTTATATATTTTTATTCATTCACCTACCTGGCCAAAAAGGCCACTACTTTTGTTAATTTAGTACTATTTGTTTTGTTATATAGTGGTGTTTTGATGCAAGGATCATATAGAACTTGTTAAGTGTGATTATTACTTTTTGTTTAGTCTCCAGATAACATTATATTTGTTATGGATGCATCTATTGGTCAGGCTTGTGAAGCTCAGGTTTAGAAAATATTATTTTATTATTTAAATTTTTTTCTTTTTCTTTTTTATCTATGTTTATTTATTTTGGCTATAATGTAAAACTAATTGATTTAAATTATAAAATTTAAGAAATTCTTGTTATTAAACATAGGCAAGAGCATTTAAAGAAAAAGTTGATGTTGCCTCAGTTATAATCACAAAACTTGATGGCCATGCAAAAGGTGGTGGTGCACTCAGTGCGTAAGTTTATACTAATCATATACAATTGATATATAGGATTGTTTTAATGTAATATCATAAATGGTTTTGTTTGTTAAATGTTGTTTGGATGCAAATTTATATTGTTTTATAGTGTTGCTGGAACTAGCTCTCCAATAATTTTTATTGGAACTGGTGAACATATTGATGATTTTGAACCTTTTAAAACCCAACCGTTTGTTAGTAAATTATTAGGTAATTTTTATTTTTTATTTTATTGTTCATCGATTAATTCAATGAATTATTTTATTTTTGCATTATAAGTTGTTTGTAACTTTATTGATTATTATTTATGTTGCTATACAAGTTATTTATATGTTATCAGTTATTTAAATCTTATTTGTTATCTTAAAATAAGCTTCACGTTATATTTATTAAAGAAATAATGTTCATGTAAGCAGCAGGTGTGTAATAGGTGCATTTTAAATGGTAGAAATCAATATATGCACATTGATTCCTACTGAGAAATTGTCATGCTGATGTTTTCTGACTTTATGGATCCTTGCTTACATCTATTTTTGAATAGATATCACATGGGCATGGGGTTACCATTAAGTTTGATAAAAGCATTCCTTTAAAATTTTTTATCTTTTAAGTATGTATGTAAAGGCATGGTTGTTATTTAGTTTTTCTAGTATTTTCATGAAACTTGTTTTATTTTTTTACAACATTTTTTAAATGACTAAAATAAATAAAATCCAATAGAGCACGTAGTTCTTTTTTTTTTTAAAAGATTTAAAAGAAAACAAATAGCGATTCTTGTAAAACAGAAATTGTTGCTCTTGATCAAATCAAAGTTTTCTACATATATATATATATATATATATATATATATATATATATATATATATATATATATATATATATATATGTATGTATGTATGTATGTATGTATGCATACATATATATGTGTATATATATCTATGTATCTATGTGTATATATATCTATATCTATCTATGTATATATATATCTATGTCACATATTTCTCATTATGAGAAAAAGGAAGTTTAGTGTTCAGAGACATCAAATATCTGTTTATTGATAATGTATTCATATAAAATATATACAGTAGTGGTAGAGCACTCGCTTCATAAGCAAGAGGTTCCAAGTTCGATCCCCACCACGTCCCTGGTAGTACCGCGCTCAACTTATTTCTCCGCCCATCAGACTTTGTTCGTCAAGGTTCGTGTTTTGGAAATATAGAATTGAGAGAAGATTACAACCACAATTAAGTAGCCTACTTGTCTGTGGTGGTGTCCTTGAGGAGATAAACTAACAAAAAAAAAAAGTATTTTTTAAAAACATTTTAGCCCTAATGCAACATGAATGCAGTTTTTTGCTACATACGAAACAATTTTTAATTGAAAACAAGACATTAATTTTGGACATCTGTGATTTTTTTGTTTTAAATTCATCAACTCATAAACTTCACTAACTTTTAATTTTTTAGGGCACTTATTTTGTTAAATGTAGGTGGTAACAAACTATAATATACAACCAAACTTACTCAAATCTATTTGATAGGGTGTCAAAGCCTGTCTATTTAATAGGGTGTTTGGCTTCAAAAAAATATCTAATGTCATGTCTGGAAAACACTCCTCCATTTGTCTGGTGTTTCTGCTAGAAACTTTTGATTCACAATTGCCATTTATCCAGCACATAAATTTCAAATCAGTTTGATACGCTTTCCATTTAAAGCAATTGATAATTTAAAAATCATGTAGCATAGAGCATACATCATCACACCATTTGTTGCTAACAGTTTCATCATAGCAATAAAAGTATACTTTTTGAGTTGAAAGTATACGAGACAGTTGCCTGGAATAGTGTTTATATTGATTAGGCATTTCAGAGTTTTTTTGGAAATCCAAGCAGATTACTTCACAAATAAAAATGTGCTGAGTTTGAAGACATTCCGTCTTTTCCACCTATAAAATATTCTCTCTGATAAAGCTGGAGTGAAAACTTCTTTGTTAAAACGTTTCCTTTGACAAAACTAGAATGATGCATTTAAAGCATTCTTATTTCGTAATATATTTTCAGCAGCATCAGCAGAGTCAGACAATTTATTTTGTAATATATTTTCATTAGAGTCAGACAATTTATTGAGTCTACTTTTTACTTTGTCACAAAAGTGTCCTATTTAGGATATCTAAATTACAAGGTACACCTAATGATTAAAAACCAGGCAACTCATATTATCTCCTAATGAGGGTGCAGCTCTAAAGCTCAGTTTTATGGTTCTGAGGCCAGCTGGTAATCATGTTTTCCGAACTGTGTGGTAGCTCTCAGAGAGGCTGATTCCATCAACAGCTGTAAAATATCAGAGTACTTGCAGTGCCATGTTGCGTAAGGATAGTGTCCCTGTTTGTACTTGTGGTGTGCATGTCGTGGCCACATTTAGAGCCCTTTGTTATGGCTTAGGGTTTATTAATAGTAATGAGGCAATTGCTTGGACTATTAAATAGTGTACTGAGTACTATCTATGCTTTCTATGAGTCAAGGGGGCTTTTGAGCTTGAAAAGGATCTCGCTTCTGCTACAGCATTACAGTGGCTGGTGAGCTTTAATTCAGATAA
>NC_088925.1:9070000-9092500 GCF_038396675.1 Hydra vulgaris | reverse complement strand
ATTACTTATACTGTAAAATAGTACTACATTGTGTCATAAACAATTCTAAAAATCATTTTGTTCCTAATATTTACCGTCAATTTTTAAGAGATTTATGTAAATACAATGGTAGGAGATCGAATTTCAATACGAAGCCATTAATTATTAGCACTTATAAAGGGTACCTTGATACAAATTTTAAGTTTTACTTTGAATAGTTTCACAAGTTAAACCTGTTATGTTTTGGTAATAAATAAATTTTTTTTGTAGTATAAATTTATTCTACAAATTAAACCAATCGCCTAAAAAAAAAAGGTGTATTAAAAAAATTGTTTCGAAGCAAAAACCAAGAGTATATCATGGTGCCCCACTCTCTTCTATTAAAAATCATTTTTCAATAATAAATTTTGAGTTTCAATTATTACACCTAAGTTTACATATTCAACATCTTGCTACAATCCATCACATCTACAATCTTCTTTTACAATCCGCTTCTGCTAAAATGACATTAAAAACACTGTAATAAACAAAGCTGCATATTGAAATAAAAATCATTGAATAAATATTTTTTTCTCTTATTCTTATCATTGTTAAAAGTATTTAAAATCCAAGGCTAATTTAATCTAATTTTAAATCGTATTTAAAAAATATAATAAAACAGTAAGTACAATCAACTAACAACTAACATTTTAGGGATATTTTAGGGAATGATTCCAGGATTTAGTAATGACTTCATATCTAAAGGAAATGAACAAGAATCTGTTGCCCGCCTAAAGAAGCTTATGACTATGATGGACAGCATGAATGACACTGGTAGTGATATATAATTAAAAATTTGGTTTTAATTTCATTAAATTTTTTTTTAATGCAAATATACATTCGTTTTTATTTTTAGAATTGGACAGTCCTAATGGAGCAAAGTTATTTACAAAACAGCCAAGTCGTTTGAGTCGAGTAGCTCATGGTTCTGGTGTATCATCTCGAGATGTACAAGAACTACTTACTCAATATCAAAAGTTTGCACAAATGGTTAAAAAAATGGGTGGAATTAAAGGTCTTTTCAAAGGTGTTTCTTTGGTTCATGTTCTTAATATTTGTATATATATCTTAAGTGTATGTTTATAATTCATTTATATATACATACAATATATATATATATATATATATATATATAATATATATATATATATATATATATATATATATATATATATATATATATATATAATATATATATATACATATACATATACATATACATATACATATACATATACATATACATATATATATACATATATATATATATATATATATATATATATATATATATATATATATATATATATATATATATATATATATATATATATATATATATATATATATATATATATATATATATATATGTAAATTATGTTAGTGTAACCCAACAAACGTAACGGTCTAACAATCATAACGATCAAGTTATGGTTAACATATATTGAAAATGTATTTTACACAGGTAAACACAGTTTGACTCTAGATCTAAAAGTCTTAAAAGTTATATTTAAAGATTTATACATAAAGTCTTATCTATGTATATCGAAACGTTTGTGGTTAAAAAATTGATTTCCTAATGGATCTATTTGCTGAGAATTAGCTATAAAATCGTGCAAATGATGTCTACCACAGTTAAATAATAAAAAAATCTTCATCTAACAATGCAGCAACCATGCAAGCTATATCACTGTCGTGGATTCCAACATTATCATCAAAACTTCAAAAAATCTTTACTAAAGTTTGACTTAAAAACAATCTTGACAAAGCTTCTTTTTTTTTTTAACAGCTTGATTTAAAAACTGATTTTAAATCAAGCGCAAAGATTAAACGCAATAAAAATAAATGCATCTTTAGATATATATGTCAGCCAACTCCAATCATTATCACATCGTCGTAATGTTGCTTCTCTTTTTCTTTTCTACAAATACTATAATGTGCACTGCTCTAAAGAGCTAGCGTCTCTTGTACCATCTACTAAAATTCATTCTCGTGTTACTCGTCATTCAATTAATTCTCATCCTTTTTCTGTCACTGTTCCTAAGTGCTCCAAAAACTCTTATTCCTCTAGTATTTTTTCCTTGAACATTAGTTGTTTGGAATTCGCTTCCTTCATCTTGTTTTCCTGATTCATATAATTTGCAATCTTTTAAGTCGTCTGTCAATCGTCATCTTGCTCTACAATTTTCATCTTTTCTCTTCCAGTAACTGCAGCCTTGCAGTTGGAAGCGAAGATGTTAAAAAAAATAAAAAATAAAAAAGTAACGATCAATATATAGGAAACCTCGTTAGCTTTTTTTTGTACAAGCATGTGTATATATACATAAATACGCACGCTTGCGTATATATGTATCCATGCCTATAAATGCTTCAACTAATTCGATTTTATAGCTTTTTATCACATAATCGAAAAAAACCGTTTTTGTGCTATTTGTCAATGGTATAATGCAAAAGCTTAGATTCAATACAAGGAATAAATAAATTGATACCTTAATATGCAAATTGGGTAACTCCATTTTTAGAAGTATGACTTTTAAAATGGAAAACTAACAAGAGTCTGCATATCGATACCTTAATATGCAAATTGGAAAAAAAATGGAGTTACCCAATTTGCATATTAAGATATCGACATTTCATTTTAGGTGGCGATATGGGTAAAAATGTAAACCCGTCACAAATGGCTAAATTAAATCAGCAAATGGCAAAAATGATGGATCCAAGAGTTTTACATCAGCTAGGTTTGTAAATATTTACTATTTGTTAAATTTTTTTTCAATTGATGCAGTTTCTTATTTGCTTTTTAAATAACAGGAGGTATGGGAGGTCTTCAAAATATGATGAAACAATTTCAAGCTGCACCCGGTATTGGAGGAGGGACAGGAGGAGGTTCAAAATCCAGAAAGAAGTAATTTTAAGTTACATTAGTTACGACCGATATGTAACGCTAGTACTTTTACAAGCAAATGGCGGTGTCGTGTAAAAAGTGTTTCTAATTGTATTGAATTTTACATATTATATAATCATCTTTTTTATTTATTTCTCTCTTATTTTCTCATACAAATACTTTATTAAATAATTTATTTAATAAAATATTTAATAAAGTATTTGTATGAAAAAATTAAAATAAAAAAATTAATTTTAAATAACGTTTTGCAAAACCGTTATTTAAAATTAACTTAAATAACGTTTATGCAAAACTTTATTTAAGTTAATTTTATTTAAGAATTAATTTTTTCGAATGGTTGCCGTACTATTATCAGTTTTTAAAATTTCATTTTTTTCTCTGAAAATAATGAAAAGTTTAAATTTGCGTCTTTATATTTGCGTCTATGGGAGATAAGGGTTTATTGGAATTCAAGTTAACTTTAAGACACCGTAGAGTTGGGGAATATAATCTGGGCTTTTTAAAAGCAGTCGTACGTAATCATAATTTAATTCAAAAAATTTTATTATTATTAAAAAACTGATCAACATATCAGTTATTACGATGCATTAGTTGCGTTTTATTTGATATTTAGTTTTAATTAATTTATCGTTACAAAGATCATTAACAAATTGGAAAATGTGTTCAATACCCCATCCATATAGAAAACCACTTGGTCAATAAAAGAGAAAGTTTAATTTTCTAGTTGCGCATCCGTGATAAATCTGTTGATTTCTTCGCTATTGTCTATAGAAGCAGAAAATTAGAACAATGTAGTACGTAGAAAGAGTTTTTTATATCCTGCGCAAAAATGTCTTTAATGGCAAAAATTAACGTACCAATACTGCTTTAAATTGCCCAGATATTGCCAATAACAAACTAAATCAACTAGATTGTAAATGTAACAGAAGTGCTGAAAGGCATTATATTTTTATGTTTTAAAGAATTAAAGGATCAATGTTGTAATCAAAACGATCGATAATTTTAAAACCAAAAATAATATGTTACCTCGTGACTTTTATCACGCGGCACAGTGGGGCTGAAATGCTTCAAAACCGGACATTTGACGAAAATGAAAAAAGGTGTTATGAAACGTTTTTGGTGGTATGCATAAAAGAGTCTCTAGTCCATCTTATCCTGTTTTTTTTTTTAAAAAAAAGACTGACCTTTAACCCTGTAGAACCCATTATCTAGGTTAATTCCAGTGGTGAACGACTCGCAAGTTTTCTTGTAATTTAGCGAACGGGGATTCTGGGATGTCTAGTACAGCCAGATTTATAAACGATAATATTTACGTTAAGACGTTTTGACATATTAGTAAAGAATAATGCTTTTGTAAAGATGATTTTAACTTATTTTAAACAATAATGCTTCAATAAAATATAGCAGCAATATTTGTTTACTTAAAAATCAAATGGTTTATTTAAAAAACGATGAAATATATATGTATAAAAATACCTTTTTATGGGGTTTGTATTTTTGTTATATTTTGAATCATAAAAACAACATTCAATGTTATTTTTATTGTTCAAAATATTAAAAAAAACATTAAAAATGCCATAAAAATATATTTTTATTCGTATATATTCTAAATGTTTTCAAAATATTACATTGTTACTGTTTACAAACAATGTTACTGTTACTGTTTACAAACAATGTTACATTGTTTAAGAAAGTAAACCTATTACTAATAGGTTTACTAAAAATATTAGTTATATAAACATGTTTTTTTTTAAACATATATACGTTTCAATTCTTAACTACTCTCTGCAGTATGCTAGAAGGTTTATAGTATAACTGTATGGTAGACAGCGATCAGGGTTTTATTTAAACAAAAGAATTATTTTTTTTACAACACTGAGATGAGGTTATATTCAAGTTTTGTAAATGTTTTAATATTTAGAGATTTTATTTAGTAGCCCAAAATTATACAACTGCTGTATGAATTGTTTATTGAGCCCTGTTAGTATTAAACAACTCAAACGTTCCTTCTAGTGTTAATATGCTTTCATTATTGTTTTTTTATATTTTTATAAATATATTTGTTATTTTCATTTTCATCATCTTAAATATGAAATAAAAATTGTTAAATATATCGAAAACTTATAATTTCAATTTAGTACATTTCAAAAAAATAAATAAATATTTTTCAACTAAGTATAATATTTTACTATTTATAAATAATACAAACAATTTTTATAGCATAAGCTAAGTCACGATTGTGAAAATTCGTATATCAATAAAGTAGTGTATCAAATATGATGCATGTTTTAATTGAAGACTATATAGGAAAGTATAATTGCAGTTTTCTTTGAAAACTGTAATGATTTACACTATATTTTTACTTAAAACTGTTTTATTAATGTTTACATCTAAAAATAAAAAATTATGCGTACATATTTATATACTATAATGTCTTTACATATGTTTATATGTGCGTATATATATATGTATGTATACATATTTATATATATATATATATATATATATATATATATATATATATATATAAATATATATATATATATATATATATATATATATATCATATATATATATATATATATATATATATATATATATATATATATATATATATATATATATATATATATATATATATATATATATATCAATATAATTCACACAAAAAAAAGTACTGTTTACAATATAGTAAAAATTATTATTATAGTGATTATATGTTTGGAGTAAAATAGCAAGATAGTTGTAAAAGAGGTTTTATTGAGTAAAGGCAAATATATAGATAGTAATTATTGTTTATTAATATATTATATATATATATATATATATATATATATATATATATATATATATATATATATATATACATATATATATATATAGAGAGAGAGAGATTTATATTTATATATATATACATATATATAGAGAGAGAGTGCTTAATGTTCTTAAAAAAGAGAGCAATAATAAATTATTAAAAATATTCAAATAATCTGAATTTTAATTCGACTGTCTGTTTCTCCTTTTGTAGGTTAGCCATTCCAGACAATTTTTTTATAATTTAAATAAGGACATTTAATTTATATCATTGTATAGAACTTGACTTGACTTAAAAAATGAGGGGTCATTCGGCATTAGAAGTTAAGCGGATCCAAAGTTATTGAATTTTTTGTAGTGCAAAAATTGATGATTTTTTGACGAAAGGTATAGGGCTTAAGTATGGAAAATTTGCAGTGTTATGGCACCGAAAAAGAGAGTATTTTTGGATCATATTGACTTTCGAATAACTTTTGCACCGTTATTACATTTAACTTGAAATTTTCCATATTGATTCAACAACTATAAGAAAAGAAAATTTGCGCTCTAGCTTTGCGGAAGATTTGCGCTCTAGCTTTTGCGGAAGAAAGACATATTATTTAATAGCGAAAAGTTTTTACATAAAAAAAAATGGATATTACAATGAAAAACATCGAAAAAATGATTTCTAGTAAGCTTGAAGAACATAAAAAAAGTATTCTCAAAGAAACGGAACGCTTATTAAAAGACCAGGAAAAATCATTTACCTCAATAATAAGTGCAAATCTCAAAATTATCACAGATAGATTAGACATGCTAGAGAATGACATTAATAACAACAAATGTAAAATATCAAATATAGAAAAAGACCTACGTGACATTAAAGACAGCCTAAATTTTCAAGAAAACAACATCTCGGAAAAAATATCACAAATAAAGAAATACTACGACAAAGAAATCAATTCATTATATAAAAAATCCATAGATCTAGAAAATCGATCGAGAAGAAACAACTTAAGAATAGATGGAATACAAGAAACACTAGGCGAAAGTTGGGAAGACTGCGAAAAAGCTGTTAAAGAAATTTTCAAAACAAAACTGAAAATACAAAGCGAAGTAGTGGTTGAACGAGCTCATCGTATTGGACAATTTAAAGACAACAAACCAAGAACATTAGTTATAAAACTTTTAAACTTCCAAGACAAAAACAAAATTCTCAATGCTGTAAAGTATCTTAAAGGAACTGGCCTATACATAAATGAAGACTTCGCTCAAGAAACAATATATCATCGAAGAAAGCTCTGGGAAGAAGTTAAAAAACTAAGAAGCGAAGGTAAATACGCCATTTTAAAATACGATAAAATATTTACACGAGATTTTAAAAAATAGCGCAACACACTTTTGTTTTACTGAGTAAACGCGTTCTAAATTTTACATTCTAAAATAATGGCAATAAAAAATAAAACAATAGATTTTGAAACGTTGCGCTTTAATGTCTTTGAAACCGCGAATAATATTCTCAATGACGCTGATACGCAAATTTTTCAAACGTATAATTTTAACTCTCGATATTTTGAAACAGAAACTTTCAAAACTGAACTTGAAGCTTATAAAAATAATTTTACGATAATTCACATAAATATAAGAAGCATAAATAAAAATTTTGACAAACTTAAACATTTCCTAATTGATTGCAATTATTCATTCAGTATGATTTGCCTAACAGAAACTTGGTGTTCTGATGAATCAATCCAAAATAACTCTAACTTTCAAATTCCAAATTATAAATTATTATCTTCTGAAAGGAAAGCATACAAAAAAGGAGGAGGGATTGCAACTTATGTTCGGAATGATCAAGTGATAAAAGTGAGAAAAGATCACTCCATTTCTAACCCCGATAGTGAGATCTTTACAATAGAGATCATCAACTCCAAATTTAAAAATATTATAGTCTCTACCTGTTATAGGCCACCTGAAGGTAGTATTAAAAAATTCTAATTATCTAGAAGAAATTTTTCTTAAAATCAATAAAGAGCAAAAAAAGTTGTTCTGTATCGGGGACTTAAACATAGATTGTTTAAAATACAAAGAGTGTCCGATCACTAAATTATTTTTTGATAACATGTTTCAACATTGTATTTTACCAATTATTAATAAACCCACACGGGTAACCTCGAATACTATTTCTGCTATAGATAACATACTAACAAACTCATTTCTAGATACCTCCTTAAAAGCAGGAATAATAAAAATTGATATAACAAATCATTTTCCAGTTTACTTTACAATAAAACATGATATAAAAATAAATAACTCGAAAAAAAAAATTTATAAAAGAAAAATAAATAAAAATTCTATTAAATGTTTTAAAGACGCACTATCGGCAGTAGATTGGGTTAAAGTATATCAAGAATGTAACCTTGGGAACACAAACTCTGCATATAACACTTTCACAGATATTTTTCTAAAACACTATAATAATCATTTTCCAATCAAAGAAAAAGAAATAAAAGTAAAACATTTGAGCTGTCCATGGATCACCAGCGGAATCAAAAAATCTTCAAAAACTAAACAAAGACTATATGTTAAATATTTGAAAAACAGAAATGTAACCGCTTTTCTGGAAATTTTTGCTCTAGTGGTTTTTTTCGAAATTTAATTTGTCTTTTCAACTTCATTACAATTTCATTTTCAGTACCTAAGATTTGTTCCAAATCCTCTTTACACAAAATTAGACCACCATCCTTCCCACCACCACCACCACCATCCTTCCCAATTTCTGTTGTCAAAAACTCTTTTTCTTCGCTTTTGTTCCTTTATTTCCTTTTCTAAGTTGCGCTTGTCCATCTCATCAATTTTGTTCTGCAATATATTTGCCTTTTTTTCTCTGTACTTTCTGATATATCCTTTTCTATTTCGCCTCGCTAGTAAAACTAGTCTTGCAATTTCTTCCTGGGATTTCCAATCGATCCAATCAGCTGTTTTGTCATTGTTAAACATCATGACACCAGCTGCAGCTACTGTTGTCATGTTAGGTTTCATTTTTAACCTGCGGTCATAAGAAGCAAAGTCACGTTCAGACACAACGTTAGTACGCACATCAACATCTGGATTGTGTTATTTCCCTACAGGCAATTGGTCTCTTAACTGACTCTGGATTATAACCGAACACGAACAACATATAACTTCAAGACATTCTTGTGTTAAGGCATCCAAAAATGGGTCATTACAATTAGAAAACAAACAATCAAACACTTCATCCTTGGTGAGATATTTGACATCAAAAAATGTAAAACCACTTAACATTATTGATGCATCAGAAGATCAACAAACAAAACAATTAAACATTTGCGACCAAACGGTATTCAAAGAAAAAATATGACCCTCTTCTTTATTAATACGAAAAAGAGGTCCTGATATCAGTTTATTAAAAATTCCTAGAGCTCTTGTTGAAGCATGAAAAATTATGTTTTCAATACCATGCCTAATTGATTCATGAAGGAAATTTGAATCATCAAAATTGAAAACAAATTCTTTAAAATGATCTTTATGAAAATACGTTGCTCCACCAAGTAAAAATATAATGTTAAATCAATGATGCAGAAATGAAACCATAAAATTTTTTTAAAACTTCTTATGCAAAAATGCCCTCCATTCATCAGGTTTCCCGTTTCGTTGATCGCTATGTCTATAGCATGTAAGTTTTGAAAGAATTTTTAAAACCACCATGAATACTACATTCCTGCTCAACCACTTTTTCCGATTCTATGATTGCTTTTTCCGCGTATATTCCTAAATTATGGATAACATGTAAGCCACAAAAAACATGATGCATTTGAGAAATTTTTAATTTTTTATTTAAAGGAAACCGATCATAGTTTTCAACAACAAAAGACAAAATTGCTTCTCTCCAATGTTTAAATTGGCTAAACAAACTTGAATTAACTATAGTGCGATCTGTCATCAAAAATTTGAAAGAAAAAATAAAATTTTAGACATATCATTTTTTAGCTCTCCAAAATAAGGTTGCACCTCGCCTGAAAACATTTCTTCTATCCCAAACGTGTAGCTTCCAGATGATGTTATGACTTAAAAACTACCAACCTCTCTAAAATTATACTTTGTGCTATCTGTATGAAGAACATTGTGTGTACTATTCAACATAGCCTCTGAAATCTGAGCTTTTGATAAAAGGTTCGTTTCACTAAAAATTTCAGCAGCCAAAGGAAGTGTGCAACATGAAATTCCACCCATTTTTTGTAGCACAGTTCTGATAACAGATTCAACATTATTAACAGAAACATTTTTACTTAAAAGGTCGTAATAAACAGAGCGAATTTCATCATTGTATCTACCTCCTTCAAAAACATCAATTACATTTTTTTCAAAAAAGTTAACTCTTTCCTTAAGCTCTTCTGAAAGATTTATAAAGTAACTTAAACTATCTTTTAAGATTGAATCATTCGTTTTATCAGATGTTTTTAAAACAGTGCTTTCAATTTTTTTCTTTAGATACCATGTCTTTTGTCAATTTAATTGTGAACGCTTTCTAGCCAAATCAATTTCTTTTTACAATCTAAGATTTTTTTGCAACAATTGGTTAATCCGACAATCCTTTCTAACTTCTCTTATGTTGACATTTCTGACATTATATTTTGACAAGATTGTTTGATATTTTTTTGATAATTAAAAACTGGGAGATTCTCTTCATTAATTTACGTTTCAAGAAGAACATTTTCAGAACCACTTCCTAAAGGAGTGTATGCGATAGAATTTGGGGTAATAGAACACAAAAAATCATCATTAGCAATTTGCAAGTTTAAATCAGAAGATACAAAAACAGTAATTGGATTTGGAACAATTTCACTATTGTGGATAGAAGTTGGGGTAGAACAAGCATCAGAAGGTGACAAACCAACAACATCGGAAAAGCACCAATAAAAGATTAAGTAGAGCTTAAAAAACACTTTGTTAAATCAAAACTTTTGGCACGATTTAATTTTGCAATGTGATCTTTTGACTTTTTAAAGCACTTGTTAAGCTTAACATCAGATATAGGATATTTAAAGTAGGATGTAAAAAATAATGAAAGATTTAGCCATTTTAAGTTATATCTCTCTTTTTCTTTACAAATTTTTAAAAATTGGCTATTGGTTAAAACCAAATCTGGATTTTTGAGCGAAGCATTGCAACATTAATATTTATAAAATCCAAAACATTCTTGTTGGTAAAAAAGTATGTTTTCCGACAATATTGTGGATGCCAAAATCAAAGGTAAACTTAATTTAAAACAGAAAAAAATAAGTGGTGGATCATTACAATTTAGTTTAACTAGAATAGAACTGTTAAACTTCAAAATGTTTGCGAAAACGTAATTCCTAATTTAATATTTTGACTTACTTGGTTGACTTATAGATGGAGCAACCAATTTGTTGAGACTGTCAACACCTAAACTAAGGGAATTAAAATTGTTACTATTATTCATATTAATTTAACCAAAAAACAAAAATAAATAAATTAATAAAAAAAAATAGGTAAATAAATTAAGAAATAATGAAGAAATTTCTTACAAATTTCAATTTTCATGAGTTTTTTTTTATTACTATTTTTAAGTTTTATTGTTTTGAAAAAAAAAGTTTAAGGGCAACCTGTACTTAAAATAGTAAAAATCTTTTTCTTAAACAATGCAGAACTTTGAAAAAGTAAAATATTTATTTTCATTTGCTTAAAATTTAAAGAATTATACTTTCACTTTCAATTTTATTTTCATAACTTAACCAAAACAAACGCAAAAATTAAAACAAAAACTATAAATATATATATATATATATATATATATATATATATATATATATATATATATATATATATATATATATATATATATATATATATCGTTTATGCTGAAAATTCGGAGCTGCGCAAAATCCGGCAGACATTGATCAGTATTCTATACTACATTTAAACAATTTAAAGTAAATGAAAAGAAAAATAAATTAAAATTGATTGAATCATTCTATAACAAAGTAAAAATTGTAATTTTTTATAAGCATTTTGTTGTTTATGTTTACAATCTGGCTGTACTTCACATTCCAGAAGCCTTTGCGTTACCAATTACAATAATTTAATGCAAATTTTGCCGAGTTAATCTTTTTGTTAACTCGGCAAAATTTGCTTAAATTAAACCCCACTGGTTAATCTTTTGTTAAAAAGATTAACCAGTGGGGCAAAATTAATGCAAATTTTGCCCCACTGGTTAATCTTTTTGTTTAAAAAATAACTCGCTTGCGGGAGTTATTAGTAATACTTTGTTTTTATGGTGTTAAAGTCAATAATTTGTTAAATTTCTATTAGGGATTCTTCAATTTTAGGTTTGCCGCTATATTATGGTATTGAAAAAATTATTTTAAAGTGCTTAAAATATACATTAATACGTCTTTAAAAAAAGTACATTTAAAAAATTTTATTTTTTGAAAAAATGCATTTTTGTTTATGTCACTTAGATACAGTTTCAAACATTTTTTTAATGAAATTTTTGATGATTGTAAAACTTTTATTTTTATTTTTGCACTAATTAAGCCCATTAGTGTGAATTAGTTGAAGCCAGGTCATGAACACTTGAACTGATGACGTTCTTTTATTTTGTAACATTTGTATTAAGCAAATTTTTTTTTTTAATCTTTATTTAGGTGCCCCAAGAAGTCCTTACGGTCTTATCACAGTGCACCGCGGATGAGGATTTAATTGGAAGCTCACGCCTCCTAACTGGTGTCGCAAAACTTGCCAAGAGGTGGAGTTTGAACCACGGATCCTTTGTTTCTGAGGCAAGTGCGTTACCACTGCGCAACGGCTGCTCCTATTACTGCGCCACGGATGCTTTATTTATTTTTTAAATTTAAGAAAATAAAATTTATTAAGTTTTTGAGTAACTTTTTTTGAGTTACTTTGGAGTAACTTTTCCTTAGTCTAACAAGTGTCCTCAAAAAAATTATTTAACTTAAAAATCAAAAAAAAAAAAATTATTTTAACCAATTTTAAAGCTATTCTGCTCCACTGTGCGCAGATAAAAAAATATTTAGCGAAAAATGCTTTAATACAGAATACTTTGGTATTGAAACTTTTAAAACCCAATTTAAATCATGTTATGAAGATTTTTTGGTCATAAAAATAAAAATATATAAAAATAAGAAGTATTAACATAAATATTTACAAATTCCTTTTTTAGAATGAGAATTTTAGAATGCAGTTATTAAGTATGATTTGTCTTTTAGAATGCAGTTATTTATTAAGTATGATTTGTCTTTTAGAATGCAGTTATTTATTAAGTATGATTTGTTTTTTAAAATGCAGTTATTTATTAAGTATGATTTGTCTTTTAGAATGCACTTATGTATTAAGTATGATTTGTCTTACGGAATCACGGTGCACTGACGAACTTTTATTAAGTATGATTTGTCTTTTAGAATGCACTTATGTATTAAGTATGATTTGTCTTACGGAATCACGGTGCACTGACGAACTTTCACAAACAAATTAAATTTTCAGCTACAAAATGATTTCTTTTGAAAAGAAAATACTTCAAATGAGGTAGAGGAATTATAGTGCATATTCGGAATGATTTAGAAAAAAAGATCAGAAACGACCTTTCATTTTATGATAAAAACAGTGAGACTCTTACAACTGAATTGTTCACAAAAAGAAAAAGATTCTAATAACAACTTTTCACAAACCACCTGATAGTAGTATTACTTAACTAATTATTTGAATAAGGTTTTTATTTAACCAACAGTGAAAAAAAAAATTTATTTTGCATAGGAGACTTGAACATAAACTGTTTAAAATACTAGGTTGTGAAAATACATGCCAACACAAAAATCTTCTTTTATAATTTATTTCAGCACGGTATACTCTCGGTACTACTCTACTACACGGTAAACCTACCCGAGTGTCTTCATAAATAGTTACTGCGTATAAAATTTACTAACAAACTCACTTATATATAGAAATGTTAGTATATTTTTATATAGTATATATTAGTATATAGTATAGTAAAAGTTAGTATATTTTTTATATTTAAAAATTCCTTATAAAGAGATGTATCTATAGATATATCTAGAAATGGAACCTATAAACATTTTTCTTGGACACTAGAATCAGAAGCGGATGCAGAATTTTTTGTGGATGTTGCCTGTTTTTTTTGAGTTGCCAAAATATAGTCGGCGATGCTATTTTGTAAATCCCTCCCCGGGCCAGCGAGGAAGGGGGGGAGGCGGGAGAAGTTGCAAAAAAATATCACCAATTGTATCAACTTGTTTCTCCGCGCAGCGGCCTTGTTCGTCGAGAAAAAAAAAAAAAAAAAAAAAATTTTGGCTATTTGTCATCAAAGCGGTATCAGTACTTTATTATTACTTACTTGGCATTGTTTTCAATTACCCATATAAACAAAACTAATAAAAATTGGCTATTCTGTTCATAAATTAGACATTTTTTCTTTTTCTAACCTATTTAACGAAGTGTACCAACGAGGTAAGCCATAGGACTTTGCACTCCATCTGTAAACTGTCATGTGCCCTAAGGTTAGCCCTCCATTACTGGATTCTTTCCTTTTTTTGATAGGCAGTTGGTGTAAAGTATTAATATTGTTACCTTAAGTTAGTCCTCCATTTCTAGATTCTTTCCTTTTCTTGATAGGCAGTTAGGCCAAATTTTTTTAAATAGATTTATCTCTGTTTTTCTAATTTTCACTAAATATAAGATAAACTTAAATATAAAATAAAATAAAAAACACGATCAATAAAGTCAATAAAAAGTCAATAAAGAAAGAAGAAATTAATAAATTAATATTAGGTTGAAACCAACTCTAAGCGTCATTTCCCTAAAGCAGAAAAAATATTTAAAACTCTTTCTAGATCAGGAATTATTTCTTGATGAATAGACATCAGAGCTAAAGAATTAAATCTCGACTCTATCATGCGGCTTTGCATATAAATTTTCAGTCTGCGTACAACGGAAATGCTCCTCTACACATATAATAATTGGAATTGTTCCCATTATTAAAAAACCTAATGTTTTGGAAACCCCTCATATAAATAGACTTTAAAATCTCTGTAATAGCGGATGGACAATATCACAATCAATGTATCTCATAACAAGAAATAGCTGTTCAACATTAGAACATCAGAGACTCCATCACACAAGATAGAAAAATAACCTGACTTTTTAATTTCCTTAATTAGAACTTCTTCGATTGTTTTTCCACAGCATTTAATAAGTTCGTTTTGTGCGGTTTTAGATATACAGGTTGCTTTTTTAGGAGCAGAACGAATATTTTGCTTAATTACTTTATCACTTGCTTCAAAAATTTAAAAGTTCTACAAAGTTACCTATACCAATGTTGTCTTTACATGTTTCTCCGATCTCTGCATGATACTTACTATCATCACAATGGCCTCAAAAAGCATTGTTTTTCCACAGCATTTAATAAGTTCGTTTTGTGCGGTTTTAGATATACAGGTTGCATTTTTAGGAGCAGAACGAATATTTTGCTTAATTACTTTATCACTTGCTTCAAAAATTTAAAAGTTCTACAAAGTTACCTATACCAATGTTGTCTTTACATGTTTCTCCGATCTCTGCATGATACTTACTATCATCACAATGACCTCAAAAAGCAATATCGGTTTAAATTAGATCTATATTGCAGCATGTTAAGACATTTGATGAAGTTGACAATTATTAATGTGATCCATTTAAGCACGAATCGCATTACCCCATATTGTAAAAGGTTTTCGAATAATGTTAATTATTGTGGTATTGTTTGGAATTGTGGACAAGTTAGGAATAAATATTTTATTAACTAAATCTAGTAACATTGAATCATCTTTGCCAACAGATAGATGTCTACAGCGCTCATTGTAAGTAAAAACATTATAAAAAGGAAGGCTTGAAGACTGATCTGATGTACAAGGAATGCAATTAAGTAAGATTAGATTAAGAGTAACATCAATATTTGTCTCTATAATTTTAGTTTCATTATCTATGCAATACGTTATGTGAGATTGAACTAATGACTTCTTTTTTAAAAATAGATTTTCAAGAAGTTGATAAGATAAACTAAAAACTTTAATGGTAAAAGAAGAATGCGATAGAACACTTAGCAAAACTGAACATGATCCTCTTTTTAAATCACTTTTGACAAATTTCTTTGAACATAAAACTTCTCTTTTCACAATAGGGAAAAAATGATTTGGTGACCACATATCTTTATTTTTGAAATAGAGCAACAATCAGTGTTACACCATAAATTAATCATAATTTCTTTATTTGTTTTATGATCAGCACGTGGGTATATACTTACATTAAATAACTTTTTATATTTTTCAAGTCCAAATCAATATAAACTCCAGTTTATTTAACACTGTAGATAATGCAATTAAACAAAGAAAAGAAGCAAGTTTATTGTTTAGCTAGACTTCTTTTTTTTATAAGTTCAGAAATATTTATATCGTTTAATTCTGTAAAGAATCAGAAGACTCAAATGAAGCACATGCCATAAAAACACTAGAGATTGAAGAAAAACTTTAGGGTTCCACTTGGTTTAAGATTATTGAGATTCTTGAATAAAAGATTGCTTTCTCAAACAACTGAACAGAAGGTAATAGTCAATAAATTTCATGTATTTTATCTGATGAATTTATTAATAAAGCAGCAGAGTTGTAAAGAAAGTTACCATTTTCCATTGACCTGTAAAGTCATAACATATATAAACTAAATATAACTAAAAAAAAACGTATTTGACTAAAGACTATTTGTCAAGAATTGATATTTTATAAACAAAATAAAACATAAAAAAAAACGTGTTTAAACTCATACTATAAAACAATATAGTCTTCATTTAATTTTTGCATGGGAATAAAAGCTTTTATTTCAGAATTTCTTAAAGAAAGAAGATTTGAAAAAGTTTGAATTTAATTCTTTGAGATTATTACGAAGCTTTGCTTTGTATGTCGTAATATTAGGCAAATGTTTGGCTTTAATGGCATTGGATAGCAACAAATCCGTAATTGGAAACAAAAATAAAATTTGGATTAAAAACTACTTTAAGCTAATTTTTGATAAACTTCAATTTATTCGAATACTTAAGGCTTTATACGAACAATTAAGGCGTTATTAGAATGATTAAGGATTCATTTTTATATATAAACGAAATCGAGAGAACCCTTTTGATCAAACGTTCCTGCAACTTTTTTTTGTTGTCTACCGGAAATTCGGGTCAAATGAATCCTGAAACAAGGGATTTTGGCCATAATTACGGTAACCAAAATAAATAGATTGCAATAACGATTGATAAAAAGGGTTCTTTTGGTTCCGTTTACTTTTAAAAAAGAATCCTGAATAATAGCGGCGTTTTAAAACATGACGGAGGAGGGCGAAGTCTTTGAAACATTGTTATAGTTGCTATGTTTTTCTATAAAGACAATATTTATTTTTTTTAAGAACTCATATATACATTTTAAAATACTATAAATTTATGTTTTGGTATTTTTTATATTATAAAACGGAATTTTTATAGTTTTTTAGAATATAATGGGTGAATCCGAGGCAACACTTGATACCCCTAGATCCGCCCCTAAGAATAAGCACTTTCCATTGACAGAAAAAATAAATGAAAATCAATTACTTGAATTGTCAATGGATTACAAGAAGAATAAAAAAATTCTCTAGGAAAAAACAAAGATTATACAACAAGTATTTAAAGAATAGGAATCAAAAAAATCTCACGGTCTATAAACAATACAAAAATCTTTTTGAAAAAACTTTAAAAAAAATCTAAAGTATTGTATTTTTCAAAACACTTACTAAAACATAGTGGTAGTATTATAAAAAAAGAGGTAATATGAATGAAAGTATTGGTAAAACTAAATTAAAATCAGAAAGTTTACCCTCCAGAATCAAGGAAAATGGAATTGAGTATACAGATAAAGAAATCTCCAAAAAATTTAATAAGTTTTTTGTAAATATTGGCTCAAACCTAGCATCACAAATCATTTAATAACTATTTTACTGATCATCCTGGTTTACTTTCTGAAATTGATCTAAAGTTAGAGGAATTCGAAGAAGCAAAAAAATTGTTATAAAAAAAAAACGAAGCTCCAGGCATTGATGATATTTCCAGCAATGTAGTAATAGATATCTTACCCTTTATAAAAAATCCTCTTTTTAATATTTTTAACTCATCAATTCGAACAGGAGTTGTACCAGAAAAATTGAAAATAACGAAAATTTTACCAATATTTAAAACTGGAGACACGGCATGGCTAACCAATTTTAGACCTATCTAGATTCCTCCAGTATTTTACAAGCTTCTGAGACTACAATAGACTATAAATTCCTTCCAAGCTTTTGTGATCTACAATAGGCTATAAATATCTAACAAAAAACAAAATTTTGAGTGAATATCAGTACGGTTTTTATTTTCAAATCATTCAACGAAGCATGAAATCATACACCTCGTGAACAACACCAGCTTTTTATAAAGAACTCATGGACACCATCATCTTTTTTGCACCATCACCTCATGATCAACATCATCTTTTGATAAAGAACAGTTTTTATTAGGAGTCGATACGGTCAAGCATAAAATTCTGATTAAAAAAATGAAAAAATATGCTATAAAAAACAATACTATTAAATGGTTCACCAGTTATTTAAATAATAGACAACAATGCGTCATAATTGACGATATTTATAATTCAAAGCTATTAAAATTGAAATACGTTGTTCCATAGGAATCAATTCTTGCCCCCTTGTTATTCCTTATTTACATTAATGACCTTTCTAATGCCTTTAAAATTCTTGATTGTAAAATGTTTGAATATGGTACAAATCTGTTTTATTTATCTACTTTTATCGATGAACTTTTTGATAGAGTCAACCTTGAGTTTCAACAACTTGAATTTGAACTTGAATTTGATATTATTTAGAATCAATACATTTACAATAAAGAATAATTTTTTTATGTTTTTAAAAAAACTAATAATACTGTAATTTAGTCAATTATTAATTATAAAGTATATTGACGAAGAGATGCAACACCAGGCATCTCTATACTATCTAATGTGTAAAGCAAATTGTCGACGAGACAAGTTGTCCATCATGGACACTTTTGAATTGGATAGTAAACTTTTGAATAAGTTGACCGTGTAAGTGTCAACTGCTTCCTGTGGTAGCATAATCCGGGACGGTGTGACTGTTGCATTCTTTCATTCGTTTATGTATATATATATATATATATATATATATATATATATATATATATATATATATATATATATATATATATATATATATATATATATATATATATATATATATATATATATGTATATATATATATATATATATATATATATATATATATATATATATATATATATATATATATGTATATATATATATATATATATTAAAAATAACTATCTGAGCGTTTTTCAACCCCTTTTTCATCACATAAAATCGTATATAAATACAAAGTTATAATTTCAAATACAATTATAAAACTACAATAGTCATTAAAGGAATAATCATAAATGAATGCGTGACTTTCATCATGCGATTACTAAAAAAGTGATGTCGCTCTTCGCAATCGTTAACAATTTGTCTGTGTAGAGCTGTTTATTATGACTTTTCCTGTCATATGCGTTGTTAGAGATTCTAGGAGGAACAAAAAAATTAACATCATCACTTTTATTTACAACTTTAAACTGTTCAATAAGGTCTCCTCTGGCTCTTCTCTCTTCCAGTGTTGTCATTCTAAATATACTTAAACGTTGCTCATTTGGGAGATGCCTGATTAAGGAAACTTCTGTTGCTCTGCGCTGAACTCTTTCAAGCATATTGATATCTTTTTTTAGGTTAGGAGACCATGTTTGAATAGCGAATTCCAGGTGTGGGTGCATGTATGCGATGTAAAGCATTCGCCAGAGATGAATGCTTCTGCTTCATTTGATATCAGAACACCTTCAGTCACCAGGTCTCCTTCAGTTTCAGTTTCTTCCAGGTTTCGACGAGTGCCTTCTGTGTTTGTCAATGAATAGGCTTGATTAGATTTTCTGTTACCTTAATCGACATGCATTGTTTTGCATTAAAGAACATCAACCATTTGTGAGATCATTTTATGGCTTTATCAATGTCTGATTGTAAAGCTAGCATATCTTCATTCGATTTTATGATGTTCATACATTTACTATCAGATCGTTTATAAATAGTACAAAAAGGAGAGGGCCGAGGAGGCTTCCTTGAGGGACGCCACTTGTGAATTTTTCCAATCGTTCCGAAGCACACACACAAAATTAATATCTCCTTATTGACGGCAGAAACATGCTTCTAGAATATTACATCATAAAAACAAACTTATGCATGCTAAACCCCTATTAAAAGAAATGAAAGCGCTAAACATTTATCAAATTAATATCTATGCTAATATACTATTTATGCTAAAATACAAAATGGGATTAGTTCCTTCACGATTTATAGAAAACTTATTTGATTAAAATACCAATAAGTTTAACTTATTGGAATTTTAATCAAATCAAATACTCAAGAACAGCTGGTAACTTTATTGCACTCCAAAAAAATAAAAAATTCTCAATTCTCTTATCGACGCCTTTATATATATAACAAATTAATTCCAAAACACACCTTAATTACTCTTCCAGACAAAAAATTTTCTTGAAAATCAAAACTTAAAAATTTTGTTCCTAATATAGAATTACATAGATATGTTCTAGTTCACATTGATAAATAAAAATTTGAATATAAAACAATCTACACTGAAAAATATCCGATTTTTATATATATAAAAAACTAATTAACATTAAAAAAAAAAAATACACATACAAATCATAATATAATTAGAAATAACAAAATTTTATCACAATAACATTTAAAATATTTGTGCATAAGAATCACAACCCAGACAGCAAGGATATACTAGTCCGATAATGGCTATTCTATGCCAGCGAATTTGTTAAAGGACCTATAAAGTTCCGTTCTTGGATTGCCAGTTCTGGGAAGCTGTAACAGACTCATTCCCGAGCCTTTGTAAATTGCCTGAGCTGGGTAGCCGCAAAAAAACTATTTATGGTCCAACACAGATTTGCCGAAGCAAATCAACAGATATTAGCCCGATAGCATATTTTGAAACCATATACAGGCTCAGAATAGACAGAAATATGAGCAATCTGATTAACTGATTTTGAAAGAGAGGCAAGTGCACATTTGTTGAAAAATATATTTAAAATCTAAACAGATTATCGAAATAAATTTCATAGTAATGATAAACTAAGTCTTTCAATAAGCTAAGTTTATCAATACAAGTTTTGTGTTATTATCAACACAGGAAATTTATTTTATTTTAGTACTCATTAGAGTATTTAAAAGGTATCAAAATCTATTTGTAAGAGAGAATATTCACTCGTAAAGATCTCAAAATTTCAATAAAGTTTACCTTGGTGATGAATGTTTTATCTGTTGTTAATTTAAAGAAATGGAAAAAAATTGTATGTGTTGAAGTAAATTCGAAAAGATTTATAAATGTATTTATAAATCTTTTCGAATAAACATTAGCGTTTTTAAATAAAGAAAACTTGTACTGATTGCAAAACATGTTTACTCCTTTTCACACATTCAAGTTAAATATTTCAAGAGTTTATACATCACTTTTTTTTTCAATTATTACAATATAAAAAAGGGCCCCAATCATTTGCCATAATCCACTTTTATTTGGTTTATTAATACATTTATAAATTTTTTCGAATTTGCTTCAACACATACATTTTTATTTCCATTTATTTAAATTAACAACAGATAAAACCTTTATCACCAAGGCAAACTTTATTGAAATTTTGAGATTTTTGCGAGTGAAAATTCTCTTGTACAAATAGATTTTGATACCTTTTAAATACTCTAATGAGTACTAAAATAAAATAAATTTCCTATGTTGATAGTAACACAAAACTTGTATTGATAAACTTAGTTTATTGATAGACTTAGTTTATCATTACTATGAAATTTATTTCGATAATCTGTTTAGATTTTAACATATACATGTTTCATGTCAATAAATGAGCTCTGAGGAGATTTTGTTTTCATGTTTTATTTCAAACATAGTTTTGAGGAGACTGATATATTTTTTTATTACATTACTCTAACAAAACATCGTCTTAAACCATTTAACACTTTTTAAAAATTTAGAAAAATTTTGGCAGGCTACATTAACTTATATATAAAATATTATTTGAAATTTAACAAAAGAAGTGAAATTTATATGTTTGTCTACTGAACAGTAAGTTTTTGTACAGTTACATATAAACACTGACATTAAAAGTAAGAAAAAGTATAGAAGTCAAATAAGTTCACCAAATAAAAATTAATTATATCCCAGCCTCCCGCTGTCTGTCACCAAACATATCATGTAAACATATTATGTTTACATATTATAATACCAAAGTACCAAACATACTATGTAAATATTTATATTATGTAAACATGGATTTATATACCAAACATTATAATAAACCAAATAAAAGTGGATTATGGCAAATGATTGGGGCCCTTTTTTTATATTGTAATAACTGAAAAAAAAAGTGATGTATAAACTCTTGAAATATTTAACTTGAATTTGCATGAGTGCAATTTTGCAAGATTTCTAATTGTTTCTCGTCAAATGTAATGTCCATGTTCTATAAAGCATGCTCAATACAAAGTATATATGCAGTTGCACT
>NC_088925.1:8867500-9065000 GCF_038396675.1 Hydra vulgaris | reverse complement strand
TCATTAGGACTTAAGAATTTTTCACCTTTGATAAAGATTTCGTCAGAACTGTTCGTTTGTAAATAAATTTTATTTTTTAACTAAATATACATTTTGTTTTGAATACCTGAAATAAAGTGTTTTTCACATTTCTGTTTTTTTTTTTATTTGTAAATATTTACGAATAAAAAATATTCATGCAAAGGAACAAAGAAGTATAAAAAATATTATGTTAAAAATTATGACTGATGATACCTTAATTATCATCATATTTTTGTCACCATGAAATTCTATTTGCATAATAACTAAAAGTTATATAAAAAATATGTAAATCGTTTCTTACGATAAAGTAAACCTTTTTAATATGCTCTATTGAATCTTTTTAAACTTATTTGTTTCTTTTATTTTAGCTTTGTGTTTGGTGGTAGGATTGGGTGTGTATACAAGTAAAGTTAGCGAAAAAGATGCTTCTTTTGGTTGGTCTTATATAATAGGATGGTGCTCAACAGGAGTTTCTGTTATATCCACAATCCTTTGTTTCACTCAACAAATGGAATACGCATCAATATAGCAAGAGGAAAAAAAAATTTTGTAACTTTTTTTTTACTTATCTTTTTCTTTAGCAAAATAAATTAAATCTATATAAATTTTAACAAGTTAAATAATTGTAACCATTGTTATTTCTTATTAATTCTTTGTAAATATTTTTAAATGTATAATATATCAACTTATGTTAAAAAATTATAATATTTCAAAATGTTGTCTTATTTAAAGTCATTAAATAAAAGACTGTAAACTAAAACAAAAAACAATAATGTAAACACAATAATATAAAAAAATAAACAACAAATTGTAATTCAACTTTTTAAAAGGATAAAAAAGATTTTTTAAATCATTAAAAAAAAGTTTATTTTTTACTGAAAGTTTTAAAAAGGGTTTTCTAAACAATGTTTTGAAAAAAATGTATGAACTCATTCTTTTTTTGATAAAAAAAAGGTTCAGTCTATTTATTAAAAGGTTGAGGCTATTTTTGAAAAATAAAGCTCTATTTCCTATTATAGTTTTAAAAACACTTTAAATTAAATTTTTATATAATGAAAATTAACAAAAAATAATAATTTCTAATTCAAGTCAAATTAAAAAAATATAATTAAATGTTCTTCTCGAAAATGTGTTTATACTCCACTGCGCCTATCTCTGACGTCTGAGAAGTCATCCTTGAGTTTATCTTTTACGTTTTGTACTTAACAAGTTAACTTTTTAATCACACAAGACTTAAAAACACAATTTACTTTAAAAATGCTGCGCAGAACCCTAGTCAAGTTGTTAGATCTTATAGGACTCGAGACTCTTTAAGTGGAACAACTGCTCTTTGAAAAAGGCTTTGTTCATTAGCTTAGGCTTGCTAATATTTGAAAATTATATATTAAAAAAAAAAAATGACTTTATTTTTTTAGATTTAATGTTTCCCTAAAAAGTGTTAAAATCAACGCAAATCAAATGTCACTTCTCAAAAAAAAAAAAAGTCAAAACCTATAACTACAAGCTGGTATCTCTTACCTATTCCGTGAAAATTGACAGAGAGAGTCATTATTGATAGGATTATGAAATACTATGCACAATCTAATATCAAAGTCATAACATGGATATGTCCTTCACAAATATTACTTACAAACCTGATTGAATCCCTGAACACTTTAATGGAAGCAGTTTACCGTGGATACCTGGTAGACTTAAGTTTTAATGACTTTTTCAAAGCATTCAACTCAATGTCACACAACGACTTCTTTACAATATTCATGCCCATGACATTTAAGGCCAACTATTAAACTGGATCACTGGTTGGCTAGCTAATGAATAACAATGAGTAATAATTGTAGAATAAACGTCCGAGTGAAAAAGACTGACGAGTGACGTTCCTCAACGATCAGTTTATGCATCAGTACTATTTGTGTTCTTTATCAATGACATACCCGACTACATTTATAACTATACAAAATTATATGTCGATGATAGCAAGATCACATAAGTTATTGATGCCAATGAATTTTCCTCTGATTATAAAAAACTGCGAGCGGACATCGACAGCGCTGTAAATAGGTCGCACAACCTCTTTGTGCATTTCAACGTCGAGAAGTGCAAAGTAATGTAAGTTAGTTGTCGCAAAAACGAATTAGTAATACCATGGTTGACACATGAAGCCATTTAGTTGTCCGAGGTCTCAAGCCATGGAAAAAACTGTACCAGCTGTACATTAAACCGCATCTTGAGTTTGGTATTTTGTAAGCACAATATTGTTTATTATTATTAATACGTTTAAATACTCGGCTTAACTACACTTGAAGAATGCAGTGATTTCATACTGCAATACAAAACTGAGTAATATTTACAATTAAGATTGGGACTGTGAAAAATGTTTCTTTAAGATTCTCATTCTTCTGGTTTAAAGATCAAGAATCAGTTAAAATTAAAGCTTGTGAAGTAGAAGACAAGCTTATGGAAGATATTTCGCACCTTAATAATTTAAAGTAGTCTTCATTTTTCACTTCTGAAAACACTTTAGACTTTTTCAATCAAATATACTCAAAGGATTTATAGCTTATTTTCCAATCAATATATATTCTAATTCAATGTTTTTAACGTTTAATGTTTTTTTGAATAAAAACAAAACAAAGTATATATATATATATATATATATATATATATATATATATATATATATATATATATATATATATATATATATATATATATATATATATATATATATATATATATATATATATATATATATATATATATATATATATATATATATATATATATATATATATATATATATATATATATATATATATATATACCACATTATTTCAAAATGGGGCAAGTTGGGGCAGCTAACTTTTTTAATTTCTATCAGAATGATACAAACTCTTTTTAAAAAAAGAATTGGCTTCGTGAAGGAAGTCTAAGGTAAAAAGTCCTAGCACTATAAAAATCAGTTTAAACTCATAAAAATTGCATTTTTTAAATGCATTTTTTATAAGATGTATCAATACATATTTATATTTTTTTATAAATTAAGATAAATTTATTTATTATCTTTATATACAATGAAAATTAAAATGAAAAGTTTAGTATTTTGGGAGCAAATTAATAATGATAAAATTTTAACGATAAAAAAGAGCTGTTTTTGGTCATTTTCAAACAAAAATTAACAATTAAATCTATAATTTCAGTACTTATTTTTTATACCGTTAGAAATATAAGAAACTGTAGAAAATAGTTAGCTAATAATATTGTTTTTCGCTATTCAAAAAACTATATTTTGGCCAAATTTCAAGTGTTTTTAAATCACTATGCGTTGGTTAAGTAGTAACCATATTTCTCTAATTATTAATAAAACTGAATTTATTATTTTTCACCTTCCTTCCAAGGTAAAAAAAAAAGGTTTGATAATGATAATGTGGAAATTAGAATTAACGGTAAAAGACTTTACCATCTAAATATATAAAATACCTCGGACTATTTCTTCACAAAAATCATGGTATTATCAACTAATTTAATTCAATAAAAATCTCTCACGTGCTAATAGTATGTTGTTGCTAATACGACACTACATACCCCAAAATATTCTAATACCAATTTACTATTCCTTGTTCTCCGCACATCCAAGTTATTGTTGCACTATTTGGGATAAACAGGTAGTTTTCTATTAACTCGTGCAAACAGTTTACAACGCACTTCCATAAGAATTGTGACTTTTTTCCTTTACAATCTAATATCCAAAATAGGTTTTCTGAATTAAAAATTCTAATACTTCAAGATCTTGTAAAGCATTTTAATTGTCTCTTTGTGTTTGAGCTTCTTCAAAATTAATACTCAAAATTCGTTCAGTAATTTTTTTATTAAAACAAGTGACACGCACAAATATTACACTCGAAATACTGAAAATTTTAACTTGCACATTTCCTTTTTCGACTCAATCAAACACGAACATTTAATTTTCGGCTCATTATACAGGGCCGACGACACAGGTTTCAAAGTGGAGGGGCACAATCGTCGATTTAAAAAAAAAGTCCTCTATATTTAAAATTTTCTTTTAAGAAAAAAAGTGCCCCCTCCCCCCAGGTGTCGTCGGCTCTGATATAGTGAGAGTCATTATCAAACTAATAAAAATCGTTTGAAAAATTATAACGATTGTTATAATTTTTTTAAACGATTGATGCCGTTGCAACGTAAGATATTTAACAAATTTTAATTTTACAAAAATTGGTTTCTAATGGTGAGTCATCACTAAATTGCCATTGTCACAATTTAAAACGTTTTCGTTAGATTTTGAACTTTGCATACGTTGTATTTCAATGGCCTCACTAATTTATCTTTTGTAGTTGTTTGAAATAACAGAAAGCGTTTTAGGGTTCTCCCAGTTTATTTTACCATTACAATATTGTGAATGTTCTTCTATTCCAGATGTATCCCAATTGGCTTTTGTGACATTATTTTTATGTTCTTGAATTCGTGTGGAAATTTTTTTTCTAATTTCACCAGTATAACATGCAACATATGTGAAATCAAGTTGGAACACTCCTGGATGAATATTTGGAAACAGTCTAGGCAAAGTAAATTGATCCAACTTTACAAAATTCTCTTCTAAGAACAAAGCTTAACTTTGGGATCCATGGTAAAACAACTAGATTTTTGGTATCAAATTTTTGAGAATAAGATGGATTTGTGGAGTATTTATAATTGTTAGCAATATCTGAATTTTGTTTATCTGAATGTCCATTTTCAGTAAAAATCTTAATAAGAAAAGTAATATCATCTTGAATATTATGTTCTGAAAAAATCTTCTATGCTCGACCTCGAAAAAATCTTTAAAAATACCAAATGCGATGCTCGGTGAAATATATGATTTCGGTTTTATTACGTTTGTAATTGCATCTTTACTGTGTATGGAAAGCTCATATTTGTGAAGGGAGTGATTGGTTGAAATACAAATATCTAAAAATTTTAATTAGTGTTAAGCATTTTCGTATTCACATGTATATTTGGATAGATTTATCTTGTGAATTTAAAAGTGTTAAAAAAGAATTTGCGTCATCAATATTAGTAAATTGAGCATGGCTATCATCAAAGTAACGTTTAAAAGTTTTTGGTGCAATATTGATGTTTAAAGTCTGTTGAATAGCATTAGATTCAATATGTCATTACGATCAATATGGATATAAACCTATTGAACCAGAGTTATTTAAAATATATATTTTTATCTTTCCATAAAAAATAACACTTACAAATACCGAGATCAATTAATCTGTGAATATTAACTAAAGATAATTTAATTTGTTGTATTAGATCATCTCTATCTTTGTTTAGCATATCAATAATTGTAACAGTTGCTTTATCAAGTGGCTGTGATGGGTATAAATTAATGACATTTGAACTTTGTCATTAATAAACCATTCTTTTGTTGTGGATACAAAGGAAGTTGAATTTTTAACACGACATTTATTATTGTTCAAAGTTGGTTGTATGATCTCAACAAGATGTTACGAAAATTTATGGGGTATATATATATATATATATATATATATATATATATATATATATATATATATATATATATATATATATATATATATATATATATATATATATATATATATATCTTTAAATTGCATTTTAAAGATATATATATATATATATATATATCTTTAAATTGCTTTTATGATATATTTTTCTAGAAATATATTTTAATATTGATAAAGGAAGTTTCTTTAATTTAGTATTGTGTGTTTTTCCCCAAGTTATGTTGGCATATCTAAGTTAACTGTTTAATGGAAAAATGAAGAAAATTTATTTTGTGATAAGAACGGTCTAGCTTTAAAAAGTAAACCAATATTTTTAGATATTTTAGTGTTTTAGCGTTTATGTGGACTGTACATGAAACATTTTTTTGTTAATAACCACTCCACGAAATTTATTTGCGTGAGTTCTTTCAATTTTTTTGTAATTGATACTAAGTGAGAGTAGAATTAATGGAATTTGAGTGAATAAAATATACTTAATTTTTTGTGCGTTTATTGATAACTTTTAAGCTATTGTCGAATATGACACATCGTTGCCTATTATTTAAATAAGTAGTGAATTATTTAATAGATTTGTTTTTTATAACATATTTTCTTATTTTTTGAGCAGAATTTTATGGTTGGCCGTATTGGAATCTTTTGTAAGATCAATAATGACAATACAATTTTTGCTTTATCAAAAGATAAGCTGATCTTGTTTATAAAGTTTATGTTTTTAAAGATGCATTTAGAAATGAGTTTGTCAGTATATTATCTATGGCAGTAATTGAGTTGAAGTGAATTGGGTGGGTTTATTTATTAATGAGAATACATCGAGCTGAAATAAATTATCAAAGAAGATTTTTGTGTTCGCATGTTCATTGTATTTTAGTTAATGCTAACGTCTCATATACAAAATGATAGCAGGAAAAAATACCCCTGAAATCATCCCGGGGGAAAAAATCCTCTTTAGAAAACGTTTTTACAGTGCACAGTGGTCCAGTACCATTGCCATAAATATGAAAAAATTAATTTGTTTTATAAAAAAATAAAAAAATAAAAATTGAATTATACTAGTTATGTGAAAACCAGATTTAAATTTTTAAAAATATTCTTATAAAATGTGAAAAATCAATATTAAATAATTTAAAATACACAATTTTATAATGACTCAATTTACCGCATGTTTAACACTTTTTTATTATAAATTGTTTGAAAATAAAACTTTGATTAATCAGGAAAATTTTCGTGCATGTTTGCCCACCTTGAAATTTTTTGCGTTTAAAAAATTGTCTTTTGAAAAAGTTTAGGCTGCTTTTGTTTGCTTTTGTACATATAGGTAGTCCAAACATGACGTACCTGAACTAAAATGCGATTACCCTCTCACTCCCGATATTTTTTAATGAGTTTTAACCGTGATAATAAATAGTGGAATATTCAAGCATAAAAGCGGACAAACCGAAACATAAACAAAACAATCAAATAAAAAAAATCAAACGAACAAAATAATTAAAACAAATAATATTCAATAGTTATTTATTGGTGAAACCAATTTTAAATATGAGGAACAAAAACATTTCACTTAATTGAAGGAAAATTTGAGAATAAAAATAAAAGTTTAACTTGTAAGGAAGAAAAAAAAGAAATTTGTATATTGGTTTCTAAATGTTATTTGAACTACAATGAGATGAGATTAACCGAAAAATTTATGAAAAACTTTAAAAAGAAATGGAATAAGAGAGGTAGACAAAAAGGAAAATTTATAAATTGTTAAAAGAACTTGTTAAATATGGAAATTATTGTAGATAAACCTCAATACTAATTTAAGATAAAAAATATATAACAAGTTGCACCAAATCATTTGAAGATTTCTCAACAAGGTCTATGAAAAGAAAATTGTCAGAGATAACTGAAAAATTAGGTGTTACCACTAAAAGGTTGTTTCATGCCCTCATTCTGAATCTCAATAAAAAAGGATGATTTAAAGATGCCAATGTTTTAAAACTTTTAATGGAAAGTAAAACTGATGGATCCTGTAATACATCATGCTCTAAAAGCTATTCAGCAAAAAAAGCTTTAGCTTTAATGTTAGACTGTAGAATGATTAGACTGACTATCAAACTATCCGTCAAAGGGTCTTAAAAAAAGGTTGAGTGTTACACACTGCCTACAATATTATTGTGAAAGCTAAAAGTGATTGCATTCTAGATTCCGGAATTGTCACTTCAAACTACAGTGCTTCTGTGAATCTTTAAGGAATAATGGATCAAACTACAAACAGGATTCGGAAAGTTATGGATAAATCGAAACTACCTGAGTCTTTTAATACTCTTCTTCTTATAAGCAAGGATTGAATGGTTCATCTGGACAGTCTCTTTATAAACTGAAAACTGAAGATAAGGAGGGCATATTGATAGTTACAGTTAAAGAATCTTAAAGCAAAATATAATTTTTTTTATGTCAACTGAACTCAGAACAACAACCGTAGACTTATTTCAAGTCAAGCACAAGTTAGAATGTACAATGATTGATGGGAAAATTCCTAAAAAAATTAACGACTTTATAATTGCTTTCAATAGACAACTTAATCAGATGTCTTTAGACCTTGGAATCCACCCTATCTATTTCTGGATTTGTTGTTTTGAATGTCTTTACATATTGGACAGGGAAGAAGACCTGGATACAAAGATTGCGAATTTTTTCATGCAAACACTCCTAAAAAGAAAAATATAATGGCAAGTAGAAATAAAGAAATTGAAGAAAAAATTGAAGATTCACTTGGACTTGTTGTCGATGTACCAAAGAGTGGTGACTTTGGTACATCCAATAATAAAAACACAGCGAGATGGGCCATGAAACTTAAATTCCATGAAACTTTTGCTGAAGTAGTTGTTATTGATGAGGGTCTTATTTAAAAATTTACATTATCTTTTATGTGTTGTCCTATAAGCACCCAATTGATCCAGTTAAACTAGATATAAATTGCAAAGGTACATTTAAGACATATCGAGAACATTTTACAAGAAAATTTTCTATAAAAATTACAAAGGAATATGTAATGGGAAAATTGCTCTGCTCATCAGAACCCTTTATTACTTCTACGTAACGAAGTTTTTAATCAAAAAAGGAACTTGCTCTTTAAGCAGAATGTTTTGATCTTCTTTTGTAATTTTTTAAATTATATTTTTCATATCAAACTAATTGAAGTACTGATAATATGGGTCCTAAGCAGATTTACTTTATTTAAAGAAATCTGTAAAAAAGCTGCATGTTCACAATAGCGCCGTTTTTTTTTGAGTTGGCCTGTGACACCGGTTTCATTGCTGTTTTTTAAAAACTCAAACCCTTTATAACTATGTATTTTTAAATAGCTCAGTTTAGTAAAAAAAAATTAAACAAGGAGATATTAAAGAAAATTTATTTCTATTTATAACCTCGGTGTTAAACCAATATTACGCGTTCTTTTAAGGTTATCGTATGTTCTTGCTGTGCACAGAATATTAATGTCTGGGTAATTATAAAATATGTGTCCTTGATGATTTTGTTAATTATTCGACCAGGAAGTTAAACTATTGAAATCAGTAATATGGAAATAAAATTTAACATATACATCTAATTATAAATATAAATGCAAAAAGCATGTCACATGCTATGTGTCCTTGATGTGTTATTTTAAAGTTTATTTATTCTATACATTAATATTCTTAAGTGTAATATAAATCATTGAAATAATAAAATTACTTTAAATACTGTCATACTGTGCCTATTTTTGTCCTTGGTGTGCTACTCTTCATGTTTATGCAATCTACCAAGATGTCATTAATGAATCGGTAAAAAGAACAACAGTACTAGTCCAATATTCTCATTTCGAGATGTTTAAGTATTGTTCTTCGACTAATTTAAATCTAATTGATTTTGAAACTGAAAACTACCTGTGTGTCAACAAAATATTTAAATATCGTGAATAAAATAAATATATAATAAAAAGCTACTAAAGCGTAAAAAAATATGGGTACAAGAGGTAAAAAAATGTTGGTGCCATGATAACCAATCAGAATTAAGTAGTGGATAATGGTGATCCCTTTCCTCAGGAATGCACTGCAATTACCAATAACGTTTCGGAGAGCCCAAGACCTGCACTAACGCCACTCGTCAGGGGCGTGTCCTTGCAACAGATCTAACTGCCTGCACTATACGTCAAGCTAGTCAATATTGCAATATAATAGGACTAAACTACAAAAGCCAATAATCCCAACCCCTATCCCAGTTTTTAATACAGCTCCGACATTTTTAGAGATCTCGTGAGGGTGGTGACTTACTTTATGGCAAAAAATAATGAAAGAAAGATGGACTAGTATTGTTTTTGTAGTACATAGAAAGATCGACATAAGTTAAATGAAATTATAAAAAAAGTGCAAATAACAAAAAATGGACTAGTACTGTTCTTCTTTTCACCGACTCAAATGTAAACTTTGTCCTCCAGAGAATATTTAGTCCAATGGTATTCCAAAATAATTCTGTTAAAATGAATACTTTGAATGTAAGTTAATACGCTATTTGTTCATGGTGTTGATATATGATATTTATTCAATGAAACAAAAATTTATCAAACATGCTGATGACTATTTAAAGTTAATAGAAAGTTAAAATTGAAATACAATTTGTAAAAGTTAACATCTTTTATAAGTTTTTATATAATTAAATTAAGTTAAAACTACTGTTTATAGTCCATAAACTTATCCTTATAAAATTCTTTATAATATAATACAACATTTCTAAGGGTTATATATACCCTCTTTATTCAAGTAATATAAAAAAACAAATGGTAATACTGTATTTCCAAAGACTTTCACTTTTCTCTCTCACTTTTCCCTCAAAATAGTCGGCCTCTACTTTCACCAAATAAAACCGCATCATAAAACAAATAAAAATAAAGCCGCAATAAAATAAAACAAATTAGGCCGTGTTCTTGTCACGATCTAAAAATAACTTATGGTGTATTCAAAGGTTTTATCCACAGAGCATTTTGCATTATACAGTAAAGGCATATAAAGAGTACACGGGAAAAAACGGCATAGTCACATTTAAAAAGTTTTGAGAAAGTATTTATGAATCATTTATTCAAGTCTTTGTATTAAGTTAGGAAAAAAAAATTTTTAATAAAAGTTACAAATATTTTATTAAAAATGTAAACTTCGAATAAATTAATCAAGAAATAATTTTTTCTAATTTACTTCCATGCTTTATATGAAAACTTTTATAAATGATTAATAAATAGTTTCTCAAAACTTTTTAAATGTGACTATGTCGTTTTTTCCCGTGTACTCTACATATAAATCATGAGTTAAAGGAAAATGGTAATAATAAAAAAATAGTTCAAAACATTGTCAAAAAAATTTAAAGCTAAATAATCAACAAAGCAACAACAATAACATCAAAAAACTAGAATTTAATTATATTTCTTTACCATTTGTACCAAATTAAGTATTCAATTAAAAAAGATATTTAGAAGTGCATGGTATACTCCTATTTTAAAGCCACCAAAAAACCTTCGACAACTAATAATTCAAAAAAGCAAGCCTTGATTTCCCTGGAGTGTTCGTGTGGAAAACTCTACGTAGGTAAAAGAAAACTCAAGGTTTGAACTTAAAAACACAAGGTTTGAAACATCAAAAACATAGTTTTGAGGGAAAATGGAAAAATTCGGCCGTGGCGAGGCATTCCAGAAATTACCATGGTGTCTTTAGCTGGAATAAAAACACAAGTTAAAGTAGAGGGAAACTATTTTAAGAGGAAATTGAGAGAGTCTTTAGAAATACAGTATCACCAGTGATCTCCAAATGCAGGTGATTTGAATGTAGATAACGATAAATACATCATATCGTCTTATTTCACTTTATTTTTCTTATTGAAGACGGAAGAACGCATTACATTGAAGTTTATTTTTTGTTTACTTTTTAACAGGTTTTTTATATTTACTTGAATAATGAGGGTATATATAACCGTTAGAAATATTGTATTATATTATAAAGGATTTTATAAGGATTAGTTTATATACATTTAACAGATGTTTTAACTTAATTAAATTTGAAATACGTATCAGTTTATTTTCAAGTTATAATCGACTTTTTAAAATTGTCCTTTTTTTTTGAGGAAAACAGTACTTTTTTAGGGATTCGCCCCATCCCATTCTTATTTTATTGCTAGAATCGCACCTGAATATATATTATTCCTTGTTGCAACGTTAAATATATATATATATATATATATATATATATATATATATATATATATATATATATATATATATATATATATATATATATATATAGTTTTAATAAGGTATTTATAGTGGTATTTTGCAATCTATATATACGCATATTTGTATAATTTTGTTTAAACTTTATTATAAATTTATCTGATATAAAAATCGCTAAGAGATTTTAAAAATAAAAATAAATTAAAACGATGTAATGTTAGCTTAAATTTTTATATAAATAACTGTAGACGCATTTTTACGGGTTTTCGAAAATTACCAACCTTAGTTCCACCTTTAAAAATTGTTCACTTAACCAGTTTTTATTGTAACATCAGTTGTATTATATTTTTAACGTTGCAACAAGGAATAATTTATTTTTATGATTGATTAATTATGTATAAAAAAGTCAATTTAATCTAAATTTGCACGTTACTTACATTAAAGTTTTCATAAGGGAAAATGATTCGTAAAACATTTTTCATTCCTTTGCACTTTAAACATATCTGTAAAGAAATTTTTCGTTCTTGAAATCAAACTTTGTGTTTAAGTAAAATGCTTTCTCAAGAGTCCGCTCGTTATATAGTCTTAAGTTTAACAGTTACTGGTTTAGTATTTGTTATAATGTCAACTGCTTCAGACTACTGGGAAACTGCAACACACAATGACTCGCATATTTTTATAGGGTTATGGAGAGGCTGTGGAACTGTATCTGGTAAAAAAATGTGTACACAAAGACCCAAAAGCAATGGTAAGAGTTTCTTTCTATAAGCAATACATAATTCAAAATTATTTTATTTTTCTGTAATTGATTTGCTATATTAACTTCTTTATTACAAAGAGGAGTTTTATCTACAATTTAAACTCGTAAGAAATAAATGTATATTTTTAACGGGGACCCAAGTTTATGGTCCAATTAAAAATAATACTAATAAATTAGGTTAAGATTTACACTTTTTTTTAAATGCACAAAATAATTATTTAAGCTACCAAATTCGTTCAATAATTTTTTTATTAAAACAGGTGACACAAAAATATTACATTCGAAATACTGAAATTTTTAACTTTTGCACTTCTTTTTTCAACACTATCAAATATGGCAAGCTCTCTTTAAAACATCGATGTATTTCTCACTGGAACAAAATAATACCATTTATAAAAAAAAAAGATTTTAACTAAATACCCTATTATTACCAACTTTTTTCTTCTCAATCGAAACCTAATTAAGAAAATTTTATTTGAGTATATATTTAATGAATATTATTTTATCTTTTATTTGCTTTTCTTATATTACTGTATTTATAAAACTATTATTACTTTATTTTATACTGTCTTTTTTTAACTCTACTAATATTACTATTATCATTAATAGTAATATTAATAAGATTTATAAAACAAAGGTATTAATAAGATTTATAAAACAAAGTACCTTTGTTTTATAAATCTTATTAATATTATTTATAATGACAGTGATAGTGATTCAATTGTAGGAATAATTTAATAGTTATTGTCCTAATTTTTGCAATTGTTATGTTTCTTTTAATAATTTCTGTCATAGTTATAAAATTTAATATAATTATTTTTACCATTTTTATCATTAGTTATAATTTTTAATAAAGTTATCATGATATAGTTACTACTTGTAATGTTTTTTTATTCACATTATTATTAATATTATTATTATTTTTATTATATCATTATTGCCATTATTATTATTATCTTTATTTATTAGTGCTTTATTTTCCTTTCTTTCTTTTTTATTTTTTTATTTTTTTCTATTTTTAATTTTTTTTTTCTCTTTATTTTATTTTAAATTCTTTTTATGTTTTATTTATAGTTTTTTTTGTTTTTTTTTGTTTTTTTTTTAGGTGTCACTCCATTGACTAGTTTTTAACTATATGTGTGACACCTAACCTTATTTATGAGAGTTTATAAAATATTATTGCAAATTTTCACATTTTATGGTTAAATAAATGGATTAAAAAAAAATTATCTTTGATAAATTTTTGACGGTAAAATCCATATAAATTACATAGAATTACTTTATTATAGCTGCTTTGAAAGTAACAACTATTTTTATGGTATTGGGATGTCTGGGATACTTGGCTGCTACCGCTTACTGCGCTGTTCTTCTGATTAAAAAAGAATTATCAATAAAATTACTTGCTGGAATTCTTTATGCAACAGGTATTTGTTTTTATACACGCTTATGATTTTTTATATTTAAAGTTATATTAGTTAACTAAAATACTTTCCATGAAATTATTGTGAACATTCAACGGGAATAGCACATGAACATCTGATGAGAATAGTAAATAAAACAAAATAAAGCATTGCAGTTTAAAAATAAATGTAATTGTTTTTATAAAAATAATTTTAAAGCATTTTGTTATGCCATATTATTTATTATTTGAAAGAAAATGCTAAGCGCAATAATCAAATAAAGGTATTTTTTCACATGAATTTTATTTCTGTTACTGTCGATCGCGCATGCAACATTAACAAATGTAACATCGGATGCAGTCTCTTTGTCGAAGCGGCGGCCACCTTTGTTATAGAAATTGCACGCGTAATAAAGAATAGGTTTGAATCAAGCAAAAATAACAGAAGCTATAAAACTATTCATATTTCCCACTCTTTAACTTATTTTAACCGATTAAGTTTAGTTGCCTGTCTAACCTTGGAAATGCTTGTGTCTGCTCCAAATCCATCTGTTTCCTAGCCGGCATTCTAATTAAATTTCGCAACTTCGACATTTCTATTAAATTTTTTTTTTTTTTTTTTTTTTTTTTTTAGTATTGTATTTGCCGAATGAAAATAATTTACACTCGTAATTTATAAAAACAAATATTTACATGACTGGGGCTTGAAGAAGACAAAATTCATCTTATCATTAAGCCCCCCCCAAAAAAATGCATATTCATCAAATAAAATGTTTTAACAAAATGCAAAAAATAAAATATATAACGTTTAAAATATTTAGTAATTCAAAGAGTATTTATATTTAAGAACTGATTAGTAAAATAAGATGATATATAAGTATTAATATTACAAAAAGAATTTACAATAACTTTTTTTAATAAAAATTGAAATTATAAAATTTTACAATATTTTTAGTAATTAGTATTTCAAATAATAAAACTTAAAAAAATCGTTTGTAAATTCAAAACTTATAAGATAAGAAATACATTTACAATAGCAGACTATTGTTTAGAATATTAAATATAATATTAAAGAGTAATTAGTAGGTTAATTTTTGTTTTTGTTTGCTAGTTTAAAAAGCTTTTTAGAAGAACTTTAATTCATTTTCATGTATCATCAGTAATTGCTTAAGTTTTGTTTTAAACTGGTTTAAAGAATAATTAGATTTCAGCTCATTATTTAATATTGTATTCCACAGCTTAGGACCTCGGTTAGCAATTGAGAATTTGGTTGCTGAATAATGTGTTTTGGATTGAATGTAATTGTTTTTTGAAAATCTGGTAGGGTATATGTGGTTTATTTTTTCAAAAAGTGAATTAAATAACATTGGTGATATTTTTTTATCAAGTTTAAACATGAAGATAAGAATATGGTAAAGGTTTAGTTTATATACATTTAGAATATTAAGTTTATTAAATAATGTTTGAGTGTGAGAGAAACGGTCTACTTTTTCTTTTTCTAAACTTTTACTTTTTCTAAATTTCATAAGAATTAAAATGTTTTACTTTGAATATCTAACTATTTTGTACGTATATTTAATTTAGTTTATTTATTCCTTTGCTTATTGACTAATGCAGTTATGCAGCAGAACTGAATAAATGAAATTACTAAAGCACAATGCAGTGCAGTACAGTGCATTAGATATTTCATTTTTTATCATTTTTATAAAATCACTTTAATTTTACTGGTCACGAGCGAAAATATTTAAATCTTTTTTGGTTGAAAATGTAATTAGGCACATAGCTAGAACTAGCGAAAGCACAAAACAAGCTTTGACAAGGAAAAATAAAGTCATTTTGAGAAAAAATAAGATAATAAAAAATTAGAAATAAGGAAATCATCATTCCACCCGCTCTATAGATAATTTTTTATGGATAGGTAATGCTTTTGTGATAAAAATATTTTTTACTATTTACTTTGTGTAATTTTACTGTTATTTTATTCATAAAGCAATTTTTTTTTATAGCCTTTCTTTTGCTGGTTGCATTATGCTTGTACACAGTTAAATTAAGCACAACGCAATTTACATACGGATGGTCTTACATTGTTGGTTGGTGTTCCACAGTTGTTTCTTTTATAGCTGCAGGGTTCTGTTTTGTTGGGCGCGGTGGTTATCAGTCAATAGCTTAACAATGCCCTTAATCTTTTTTCTTTTTTTTTACTGATGAAAAGATAGTTTATCTTTTTTATTATCAAGAGATGTTTCCTACTGTACTTCAGAGTTTTGAGACTGTTATTTTCTAGTTAAAACTTTAAAGAAACAAAACTACAATAAAACAAAGTATTAATTGATATAAAAGACAGAGATAGTTAATTTGATCACTACCCTTAGGGGCAGCGCAACGGTTTACACACAAGTCTACACATCTTTTTTTTTACAAATATATATATATATATATATATATATATATATATATATAATATATATATATATATATATATATATATGCATATATAAATATATATATATATATATATATATATATATATATATATATATATATATGTATATATATATATATATATATATATATATATATATATATATATATATATATATATATATATATATATATATATATATATATATAATGATTCCATAATCTAGAAGTAGAGCATTCGCTAGTGCAGCTGCAGCACGAGATGAGACATCATACCTACAAATAAGAAACTATGAAATAAATAAACAAAACTGAAAGAGCAAAGTATATTATCTATATGTAATCCATAAACATTCCATATTCACCCTCTCCTCTCCTACTGGGGATGAACAAGGAACTTATGATTTTTTTTTCATACTTTTAATATAGTATATTTAAGAAATTCTCATCTAAACTCAATATGTATGAAAATTTTATATACCCGACAGCCTCCATTGCAAATCTATCAAGTTTAATTAAATTATATTGAGAACTTTTTAATGGATTATATTCTTCCTCAGAATCATTTACCTGTAAAAATACTTAGTATTTAAAATATAAAAAAAAAAAACCATATATCTCAAGCAGCACACTTCGTAGGGCCAACATTTAAAAAATGTTGAAATCATTGAAACAAAGCTGTTTTAGCGTTGCCCCAGTGTGCTGTTTGCAATATATATATATATATATATATATATATATATATATATATATATATATATATATATATATATATATATATATATATATATATATATATATATATATATATATATATATATATATATATATATATATATATATATATATATCCATAAATAAATTAGATAAAACGCATTTAATTTTTTTATTATACTCTATTATTATAGTCAGGAACCTTCCTGATAAACTTACAGATGGTGACACAATTTATTTAAGAAAAAAAAAATTAGATAAGTGTTTTTACTAATTTACTATTGCTCTGTTCTTTAAGAACATTGAGTACTCATTTGTAGGTTATTATAACATATATATATATATATATATATATATATATATATATATATATATATATATAATATATATATATATATATATATATATATACAAATATACATATATATGCTACCAAAACATCTGGATCAGATGCTGAAACTTCAGATATGTGACCAGAATCAATCAATGAGTTATGAGCATAAGGCATTTTAACATGATCTATAAGCTCTACTTGACCTAACCTTTCCGGAGTAAATGTACCAGATTTTAAATTAGCCTTTCCTAGCTGATAAATACCTTTTGGACCAATCTTGTTTCTCTGATCACAAATATATGCCCTGTCTTCAGAAGGGACCTTAAATATAATTTTTTTAAATAATCAACTACTTCAGTTTAATTGAAGTGAAACCAAAGTGTAATAAAAAATTCTCAGTACAATAATTGCAGATTAAAACTACAAATATTCTAATATATACAATAATATATAAAAAATTTAATCAAATACCTTTCTAGTTTTACAAAGACACAAGATGTGCTCTACTTGGCAATTGATGATGCTACACTTAACATCCATGTCATTACATAAAACAGTCGCTAATTCACAAGTACATGATGATATATCAAAGAGTTATCTAATTAATATCTAAAATCATATCTTGATACTCCTTACTTTTAGATTTACAACGTCCTCGGTTTATAGATTTTACTCTTTCAAAAAGATTTCTTAATTTTCTTAAGATTGAATTTCTCTGAAGGAGAAGTAGACGTGGGTTTACTTTATTCCACAAAGTACTAAGAGAATTTTCAACCTCTTCTAGTAGATTCTGTTTGGAAATATTTTGGTTATTGCTTTCAGTAAAATAAAAAAACTGAATTACTTGACGAAATGTTGGAAGATCAGCTGAAGGTATTTCTGATGGGAGGCCTCCGTATTTTAAACTATTTTCCAAACGAGTTTTCCTGGATTTGCTCTTAGGCATTTTTTCTATAAATTGTTTTGCTATTAATGAATTGTAATTTAAAAATCTAAAAACAACAAAACAATGCGCAATGCGCATGCCCACTTTGAAAAAAAATCAAAAAATGGCGGTTTTCCTCGAAAATAGATTAAGTCTAAATAAATGTACATTTTTGTGAACCAGCCATTTTCCAGGCATTATTAGCAAGAACATGTTATACATTTTATTATTATTTTTTGATAATCTATTTACTCCAGGGTTACCATAGTTCTGATTCCAAAATCACTCCACCCTATTATACACGGAAAATTCCGATCAACTTTAAATTGAGATTTCTCTAAAACCACAAATGCTTTTCTTTTATTTTTTTTAACAAACGTTTCTTCCTTATCTTTAATAGTGTTGATAAACTTTTGTTTACAATTCTGTAATTTGCAAAATGTTTCGGAAACAAATTGAGGTGCGTAAAAAAATTTGTGAATTTTATTTTGCAAAAATCCATCGACTACATATCGCTCGATTGCTAAACTTAAAAATGTTCCAAAATTTACTGTCATAAATATAAATAAGTTTAAGACTACTCAAAGCTTTGAAAAAAAACCTGGAAGTGGAAGAAAGAAAATTTTCCATAAATCCAAAAAGGTAAAGTCGATTCTCATTTCAATAGTAAGAACAGAGCCGTGGCAAGGCTCCCCTACATCCCCAACTGAGGGGGACCCAGCATTTTTCGGGGCCCTTTTTGTAATTTGAAATTATTTTTTTTTGTATTTTTTATAATAAGAATATTTGAATATATATATAGTTACTGTTACTATTTATAAAAAAACATGGCCTTTAAAACACGATATTTCCAAAATTAAGCAAGCGTGAAAAAAGCAATAATATTTTTCATGTAGAAAAAAAAAGAAAAAAAATGATTAACTCCCGAGGTCCGAATTTTTTGAAAAACGCGAGCTTTATAAAAATCTGTCAAACCGAAAAAGAGAAACCATTAAGCAGCACCCAATCGTGCGAAAAAATATATTTCTCTAATTCGCATATTTTATTAAGTGCGAATATTTTATTATTTGTATTTAGATTACATATTTCAATGTTTATTTATTTATAAATTATAAATCGTTTTTTATTTTTGGCGATTCAAAATTTATCTTGGTAATAATTTATTTTATTACTATGCTATATGTTATTACTTTTGCTTTAAATAAAAAGTCTATTATTTGTTTCAATCAAATTATCATTGAACTGATTTTTTTGTTATTATTATTATTATTATTATTGTTATTATTATTATTTTTTAAGTTAATGATAATAATATAAATATTTGGTGTCACTCTGCATAAGTGACTCCTTCCTTGTCAATCATTTATTTTTATTTATTCTTAATAATGATATTTTGGTTTTATTATTTATAATATCATAGAAATTCTTATTCTTATTCTTATTATTATTATTATTATTATGCGTTGTTAGTTTTTTATATAAAAAAAAACAAATAATGAAGGTTTCCAAAAATTTATAATTATATTTCGATAGTATATCACGATATAATTATTGGTATGAAAAAAGTGAAAAGTAGTGCCACTAAGAGAAGAGAAAAAGCTGCAGCCAGGGAGGAAATCGCAAATCACCCCAAGCTAACACATTTTTTGAAACCATTAGTTCAGACTAGAAGTGTTTCGATACCAACAGAAACTATAAATAATTCTGATTGTCATTATTTGAATACTAGAGTAGGGTCAGATAGGTTGATATGAGAGTCTACGTCAAATGACATAATAATTCCGCCTATTTTTCTCAGTGATGATCCTTCTGAGTGGCCAGATAATGTTTCTGACGCACAGAGGTGTGACATTGTTAAACGTGGTTTCAAAAAGATCGAAATTGATTTTCCATCCAATTTAGAAAGAAGACGATTTTCACTGAATTATTATAACCGCAAGATGAAAAATGGAGAAATCTTTGAACGCTTATGGCTCATATATTCTTTGAACAGCAATAAAGTGTTTTGTTTTTGTTGCAAACTTTTTGGGATAACTTCTTTACCATTCCGGCAAGGAATAAACACTTGGGAGGGCTTGTCAAAAAAACTTAAAGAACACGAAACATGCAGTGCACATTTCAAGTGTTTTGAACAATGGATGACTTTACGAAAAGGTTTAAATATCAGGAAACTGATATTTTCTTTAATTATTTGCTTTATTACTTTTTTTTCTTAATTAATTTCTTTTTCCTCAATTTTGGTAATGCAGGCATTGCAAATCAAGCTACCATAGACGAGAAACAACAAAAGTTGCTTCATAAAGAGCGGATATTTTGGAGGGATGTGTTAGAAAAGATACTAGACATTACCTTATTTCCTTCTGCAAGAAATCTTGCATTCCATGGTTCAGACACAGCCATTGGTTCAAAGAGCAATGGAAACTTTCTTGGGGTGTTTGAATTACTGGCTAAGTATAATACCGTTCTCAATGAGCTTATGCAAAGAATTCAGGACAAAGAAACCAAGGAGCACTACTTGAGCAATGACACACATAACAAGTTGATTAGACTTTTAGCTAGGGAGATTGAATCCAAAAACCTTTTTAAGGTAAAAAAGGCAAAATACTATTCTTTTATTTTAGATTGTACGCCAGACGTTTCGCACAAAGAACAAATGAGCATTATTCTGCGATCAGTAACATGTACTCCTGGAGTAGGTATCGACATTTCCGAAAATTTCTTGGGATATCTCACAGTAAATGATACCAATGGAAAAGGGTTTTTCAATGCATTTTTAAATCAGGCAAAAAATTGGGATCTAAATATTTTAGACTGTCGAGGTCAATCTTACGATAATGTTGCTAATATGAAAGTAAAAGTAAAAGGTGTTCAAGCAAGGTTTCTGGAAATGAATCCTAAGGCCTTATATGTTCCATGTGCTAACCATTCACTCAATCTTGTTATTGCTGATGGTGCACTGTCATCCATCAGTGCAATTTCTTTTTTTGGTGTTCTTTCAAGGTTATATACGCTCTTTTCATCGTCTCCTCCTCGATGGGAAATTTTAAAATCATGCGTGGCAATTTCAGTCAAGCCACAATCAGATACCAGATGGGAAAGTAGAATAAACTGTGTTAAACCACTTCGCTTCTATTTAAAAGAAATCTTAGAGGCATTTGAAAAATTGGAAGAACATGCCTTAGAAAAAAGAGATGGACCAACAGCCACAGAAGTACGATTACTGACAAAATATATTAGAACATGGCCTTTCTTATTATCAATCATTATTTGGTAAGCTGTTTCAGTCTTCTGCAACCTCTCTCAACAAGTAAGCTGCTTCAGTCTTCTGCATCCTCTCTCGACATAATAGCTAGTGAAATAAATGCAAATAAAGTGTTTCTTTATGAGTATCGCGAAAATGGATTTTCTGACGCACGTGTTAAGGCATCAGAAATTGCAGAAGTATTGGGTATTGAAAAGGTTTTTTTGATGGTGCGTTCACGAAAAAAAAAATCAATTTATTCATACGAGTGTGCTGATCACACTTGGCAACCTAAACATCAGTATAAAGCAGATTTCTTTTTGCCACTAATTGATATGTCAATTGCATCAGTAAAAAAGCGTTTTGAACAGATCAGCATTGTCACAAAGCTTAATGACTTTCTTTACCGATCTGAGAGTCTTATCAAAGCTTGTAATGAAAATTCTCTGTCTGCTTATTGCAAAAATTTGCAAATAAAGCTTGCTGATATAGATTCTGAGTATTTAGAATCGGAGTTAAAACGTTTTGTCATAGTTATAAAGGAGGAAAAAAATGCTCTCCTAAAATCTGCATATGACTTCCTAAACTACATCTACAAAGAAGAGCTGCAAGAAACTTATCCCAATCTAGTTATTGCGTTACGAATCATTCTTACTTTACCAGTTACTGTTGCAAGTGCAGAACGTAGCTTCAGCAAGTTAAAACTAATTAAAACATTTCATAGGTTAGTATAAATAATCTTGCTTCATTATACATAAATACGTGCAGCATTATTTCTTTGTATTTTTAAATAGGTCAACAACGGTCGATGAACGTTTGTCTTCCTTAGCAATGCTGTCTATTAAGAACGAGGTTGCAAGAGCAATAAGTTATGAAGGCATAATAAATGAGTTTGCAAGCATGAAATCACGTCGCAAACCCTTTTTTTGATGATTTGCGGCATACTTCTATTATCTGCGTAATGCATTTACAGTAGTTAAAGAAACTCTTCACTAGTAACTCTATATCAATTTAACAATTTAAAAATATATCTAATTGAATTTAAGCGTTAATTTGATTGCATTTAGTCTTATGAACGGCGACGTTAAAATATGTCAGGTACCCTGCTGTTTTGAAGTAACCTGTAAAATTTATCCACTTTTTTAGATTAAAAAAAAAAAAATTGCAGGCCGTATTGGCTAGTTTTGGGGAGTGGGGGCCAAATCCACAAGCCACGGCACTGAGTAAGAAATCCGAATCAGTCACAGCAAAATCTAGCAAGAAAATTCAAGATTTATATCAAAAAAGTACTTAAAAATGCTGGAATTAAAGTATTTCATAAGAAAAATACACCTATGAGAAGTTTAAATGGTGAAATTAAAGGAACTCGACGCGCAAAGAAGTTAAAATAACGGCCAATAAAAGTATGAGCATTGAAAGCGACGAAACATATTGCAAGGCGAATTTTTCTCAACTTCCTGGTCAACAATTTTACTATGAAAACAATGATAAACCTGTCAATAATCAATTTAGATGTATTCGACGAGAAAATTTTGCATCCAAGTTCCTTGCGAGGCAAGCAATTTGTAGCTGTGGTATGCAGTAGGGGTAAAAAAAAATTTGAATAATTTTCAATTCCCTATCACCATGAGTGGAGAAATTATATTTATAAACAGAAAATATAAGTTTTTGATGTTATTTTTTGCAAAAGATCACCCCTAAGCCGTAATAATTTTTAGTCTTATCTTTATGAGTTATAAATAACGTATTAGAAATACATAAATGGCCAAAAATGGTCTTGCTTCAGAAAAAAATAAGAAAGTTTGGGAACCAAATTTAGTGAGGTTTAAAATAGCTAAGAATTCAAGAAAATGTGCTACTTTTAATAAAAGTTTTGGTAAAATGAGTAAAATGCCAACAGAACCGCATATCATTGATCGATTTAAAAGTTTGTTATCAAATGTGAAAAGCAGAAATGAGAGAGTTGTAATAGTCGCTAAAGAAAGTGAACTACTATGGAGAGAGCTGAATATTCCAATTATACAAGGGAAATCAGCATCAGAACGAAAAATAGAAAATGTATTAAAAAAACTTGACAAAGATAGTCGAAAACCCGGAATTTATAAACACATAGAGTCTGCAAGACATTATCAAGTTGTAATTTCTATTCCTACTCCAACGCAAAGTGGTGTCTACAAAGGTGTCATGAAAAAAGGAGAAAAGTTGAAAGCAAATTATATGGAAAACTAAAAAAAATGAAAAGTGGCTTTTACACTTTGATGGAAAGCAAATGATGAAAATGGAACATCAAGTAGTTGTTTTGAAAAATGAAAAGAGAGAGGTTAAACTTTCTGTTCTCGAACTTATGAATGGAAAAGGTGAAACAATATTTAATGGGATAAAGCTTGTGCCTGATGAATATAAGCTGTAGCCAGCCATAAAAATGATTGGATCTGACACAACATCTGCAAATACGGGAATAAGAATTGGTGTAGTAACACTGTTACAGAAACATTTCAAAACCATTGGGCGAGAAAAACTTACTTTTCTAGGATGCCAACACCATAATTTAAATTCTTTTAAAACATGTCATGAATGATCTTTTTAAAAGATCAATAACATCACTAAACCTCTATAACCCTTTTGTGAAAAGATTACTACAAGAGTAAGAGAACCTGATTTTATTTTTTAAGAATACTAAAAATTCTTTGGCTAAAGTGAATTGGACAGGCTGGCGAGATGACATAGACTTTAAACTTTCTATAACAAGTTATTAAGTGATGACATGCATCACTTAATAACTTGTTATAGAAAGTTTAAAAGCAAAGGCACCTTTGAAAAATGAATTTCATATCACTTCCTGCTATAAGCAATGCAAGATGAAACTCAAGAGTTACATTCTAATACCATAATGTCAAGAATCGAAATCTGCTCAAACAGCGTGTGACTTTATCTGTGGTTTATGAGATGATATATGGTTTGGTGATCACTACTTTAATCCTGCAGATTTTGTTAATCTATTAGAAGCAGGCAATGAGCATCCAAAAACATTAAAATCGTTGAAGACATTTTGGTCCAATCTTGCCGCTTCTCACTGTTCTAAAAACGTTTTACCGTGGTGCAAAGATAATAATGTGAAAGTAATTCCTTAAGATGCGAATCCTCTAAATCATACTAAAGAATATAAAAATTATAAATTAAAAAACCTCGTTGTTTCATTAGATAATATATTGAGTTTTTATTAGTAGTAAAAGTTAAAAATATATAAAAGATAATTATATATTATATATTATAAAAACATAAATAACTTGAATAAAATGCTTCGCTAGTCGTTTGGTGAACCGCTATTAGAAAAGTTTATTCCTACTTGTTTTATTTAGTGTTCTTATTAATTTATATGTTCATTTACACTTTTATAAAACTCCGATGAAAAAATCCTCTTGATCTTTCTTCATATATTATTACATATATTATTTATCTTGGAATTTTGTAAAAGTTTATTAATTTTTTGTTTATCCGATCCTTGTTAAATGCTTATTTAAGGTTCTGACGACAAGATCATCGCAATCTTCTTTCAGATACTTTGTTTATATTTGTTATATTTTCTATCAATGCAAGTTTTATATTATTATTTTTATTATTGGTTATATAAAGTTGTAAAACGACCAACAAATGTAAACCAAAAGTATAAAAAAAAAGAGTATTTAAAAATCTACAAGAACTTTAATAAAGTCAAGCTCCTAAATCCAAATATAACACCCACTTGTTTTTTAAATTGTTCAGCAGGAAACTTACAAAACAAAATCCACCACCATGCTGTTGTCAGAGAAATTTCAAATAACTCGAATTGACATAACTTCTTACCAAGTAGAGTTGCATCCCAATTGGATGCATTGCCTTTTTCTGTAGTTTTCTCATTTCTGTCGATGAATTTTAAAAAAAATACAATAATTTTTGTCGCTCCACTAGAATAAAGTCTAATATAGCACGATGTCCAGTTCATAGAAGCAAACTACTTCTATTTTAGATTATTTATAATAACAATAATTTTTAATAAAAATAAACTCCGTTTTTGATATAAAGATGTAAATATACTGTTTTATAATTACAAAAAGTGTTAAATATCAGTTAATAAATTGTTTAATTTTAAAAAAAAAAAGTTAAATAAAAACAGATAAATCATTTAATAAAAGAAAATGACTTTTTAAGATTTTGTTTGAAAACGAGATTTAGTCGAAATCAAAGTCTTTAGCTATTTAAATCAAAATTTTAGCTATTAACAAAATCTTAGCTATTAAAATTTTTTTAGCTATTAACAAATCGAAATCAAAGTCTTTAGCTATAACATTATTACAAAATATTAAATCAATATCTTTAGGTATTTAGCTATTAACAAATCAAAATCAAAATCTTAGCTATTAACAAAATCTTAGCTATTAAAATTTTTTTATCTATTAACAAATCGAAATCAAAGTCTTTAGCTATTACATATTTAGAACTTAGCTAAAGACAAAGTCTTTAGGTAAGTTCTAAATAGCTAAAGGCTTTGATTTCGATTTGTTAATAGCTAAAAAAATTTTAATAGCTAAGATTTTGTTAATAGCTAAGATTTTGATTTTGATTTGTTAATAGCTAAATACCTAAAGATATTGATTTATTATTTTGTTTGAAAACGAGCTAAAGTCTAAATAGCTTGAAAACGAGATAGCTAAAATATTGTATATCATTTTGGGGAGCTTTTATTTGGAATAAATTAGTTAAGAAAAACTTTGATTAGCCAAAGTTTTTCTAAACTAATTTATTCAAAATGAAAGCTCCCCGAAATGATATACAATATTTTCCAAAATTAGTTTGATTAGCTGATTGACGAATGTCATTATCATTTCAGATAGTAGCTAAAATTGTTTCAAAACCATCTATGAAATTTATATTTAACATTAAATCTAAATATAAATTTATCTATAAATAAAACATATTTACAAATTTTTGTAATTAAGTAATATTCTTTACCAAATTTGAGATACATAATTCTGAAGTACTTCATTTTTAATGGTGAATATTAAAATATTAATATTTTAATATTCACCATTAAAAATGCACGTTTTTAATGGTGAATATTAAAATATTAATTTTAATATTCACCATTAAAAACTTTTTCTACGTTTTGTATTAGGAGACCAATTTGACAATTTTTTCCTCGTATCTATTTCCTTCTTCGTATCTATTTACAATTTTTTTTAAAAGCACCATAGTTTTTGTGTTTTTTGTTATCGGAAGATCAATGTCAATTGATTCATTCGAGCAGATGCATCTATTTTTGGTTATATCTTTTTTTTTATAGAATACCTACAAATTCAAGTTTAATTGCATGGGCCGATCACAACTGCTGAGCAGTTGCTAATTTTTTAACTTTCTGCATAACTGTTGCATAGTAATTAGTTAAACAAATGCACTTCTTTTCCAGCTATAATGCAAAACTTAATGCTTTTAATGATTTTTGAAGGTCATTAAATGTTATAAAAGTTCTGAATGAAAGTCCATCAAGTGATGTTATTCTAGCTTAGATTTGTACCAGCAAAACTTTTGTAATATTTTAAAATTTTTTTGTATTTTATACATAACTATTAACTAAAAATTTATTAATTAAAATTATAAAAACATAATTAACTTTATCAAAATGTTTCGGTAGTCGTTTGGGGCACCGCGGCTCCCCAAACGACTACCGAAACATTAATATTGAAGTTAATTAAACCACGTATTAATCAACGGTTCGGATGTTTGTATCCGAAACGGATTTTTTAAATAATATTCAAATGTCCGCTTTAAATTTATTGATTAATTATAATCGGTTTTAAAAAGTTTAAAAATCATTTGGAATTAGATTTAAAAATATGTGGAATAATGAACTTACCATGGCCCGCATAATACGTGTCATGGTAAGTCTATTCCACACAAACTATTGCCATACTTTATATTGTCTTTTATTTCAATAATTTTTAGTAAGTGGTATAAAATAAAAATTTGTCAAATCTTTGTTTTGAATTAATAATTAGTTTTCAATACTTTATATCGTCTTATCTTAAAATTGTAAACTTCCATAAAAATAAAACGGGCAAAGACTAGTAATTTTTTTTTAAATAAGTTTCTATTAAGTTTTTATCCTTTATTTTTTTTCGCAGCTTATTAGGACCCTCTTTTGTTTGTTATAGTATATAATATCTTTATATATGTTATGTATATAACATCGATAGAACTTTAAAATTGTTTTAATTTTTATTGGGATTTGAAACCTCGTGCTGTACTTCGGAAGAGCAGCAAGCTAACCACTTTGGCTACTAAAGTACACTAATCTGCCAATATTTATTACTATTTAATAAACAAAAGACAGGAATTACTTTATAAAATGACAAATAAATGCTATAAATCAAAATAAAGAAGGTTTTTCCGCAATTCAATTTTTAAATAAAAGTAAAACTTTATAAAAGTAAAAATATCTAAAGATATTAAAAAATGGCTTATTTTGTATTTTAATAAATCGAAAAAGATTTTAAAAAGAATAAAAAATGCGGAAGTGCAAGGATTTGTCAACGGTGTTTCACTTCAGAACGCTCTGAGCTAACCATGGCCACTAAGACGTATTGTTAGATGAAAATTTTAACACCATTTATACAACGGCAAATCCATGCTATAAATTAAAATGAAGAAGATGTTGCAGCAATATAATTTTAAATTAGAAGTAAAAATTTAAAACTTGATATATATTTTAACATTACGTAGTTTGAAGTTTACATAAGTTAAATATTTGCATACACACTTGTTCACATTTTCTTATAGAAAAAGTGCTGCAACTCTTTCTCGCCATTAACTCGGGTGTAATGGCTGTAGTGAGTTCTGCAAACGCGCACGAATGAGTAACGTCAGCAGCAGGAGCGGCAGCATTAAATTCAATTTTAAAGTATTATTGGATTAATAGTTTCACCGTTATGGAAACGTTGTGTAATACTTTAATAAGTTTTCGTAACGAGTAATAAAAGCACGTAACATGTAAATTTGACTTTTAAACATCATAAAACAAGTATTAACCTTAGGACTTTTCCGCATAACCTATATGAAACAATAGCTACTTGCAAAACATTTTTTACGCAAGCACATCAAAAAGGTGCTGAAATTATGTATAACGTATATTGCTGCATATATCTTCACTTAACAAAAATTCAAAACAACTTTGGTATGCCTTTATAAACAAAAATATATGTATAATGTTTACTACATACTTAATTTTAAAATTTTTTTTAAAGGAATTTCCTCCTATTCTGCTCAATATAATGACTGCTGATTTAACATGGCGACTCATCTGCTTTCGCTCGACGTCAGCGCAACTCGACGCTTTTATTCAAGTTCAAGTCTCCGAAATACAAAATCTAAAATTGAAGTGGTCATCACTTCAAACCTCAAGATATTTTTTAAGTTTTTTAAAATTATAGCAAGCTTATTTTTATTTTTTGTTCATTCAGAATAAAAGAGATTTACTAGTCAGCGTTTTAAGAAAAGATTTCCTTTTGAATTTAGTCTTTAAACGTTTTGTCACAAAACGACACAATCGCGTTGTGACGCACTAATTTTTAGTGATAAATCATAAGCGAAGAATCAAGTTTTTTTTAAGAATTAAATGTTATGTAAGAAATTCTCATCATCGGACATATAAAACCTTTTTTGAACAAAATATCGAAACAATTTTACAGCAGTAAACTATTTTTGAGTCTTCATAGCATTTATAATATGTTTTTAACATATTTATAATAATTATATATTTTTTATTTGTATTCATTACTTCAAAATCAATAAATAAATTTCATTTTATTGATAAATTTTCTTGCATCGTAGATTTTAAAAGCAATTGATATTGACTCGATTTTTATACTCTGAAAAATATAAAACTCTATTCCGACATAAATAAAATAAATGATAATTGATCAATTTTTTGGTATTTAAATCTAGTTAAATGTGTATTTTTAAATTTTAAGTTAATAATTAACTTTTATTTGTTTTTGTTTACTTACTAAAAAAAATTACATCAGTTTGTTAACGCACCTAAGTTTAAATCTAAAAAATAATGACGCAAACACAATGGCGGTCATAATTTTCTATTCACGCATGAAACCGCAATTGCTTGTGGTGTTATTTCACACTTAACAAAGTCACAATATAAAAACGTTTCAGTTTTAGAGTTTACTTGATTTGGTGTGAAAATGGCTTCGTTTAGGTTGATATATTTCGTAAATTGTGGATTAATGATAATAGGTGCTGTTTTTGCTGCGTTGTCTACAGCAGGAAATTATTGGGAGACATATTCTTTGAGAAGCACAATAATTCATGTGGGATTATGGCAAATCTGTGGCAAGCCACTTTCTAGCTCTTATTGTTTAGAGAGAGACAAAACTGGTAATAATTTAAATAACAAAGATATATTAAAATATGATATCCATTGCTTTGTTAGCCTGCTTTTATAGAAATACCCAAGAACGGTTTTCTATAATTCAATTTACTTGCGACTTCGTAAATCATATAAAACATGCATAAATAGGTAAAAACATGCATAAATATTTATATACATAATTATATACTTGCATAATATATAAGTATATACAAGGATAAATATATATGCTTTCATTTATATATATATATATATATATATATATATATATATATATATATATACACAGAGCCGGATCCAGCTTTTTTTAGTCTGATATAGCTAATTTCCAGACATAGAGCAAACTCCAAACATTTATATGTTTATACTAATGTCAAATAAGGATGCTTTGCAAAAAATTGCGATGATTGGAGGCTAGGAACAAAAAATCCCAAAATTTTGTGCCCCCCCCTGCCCCAAACATGAAAGCAACAAGTTGATGAAGTATTTTTTGTATTGTTCTCAACTAGACTTACATTCATCGATAAATTTTAAGTTTCATAGTATTATCTTTCAGCGTTCAAAAATAATGACCATTTAAAGTTTATAACCCCCTCAAATTGAAGGAGGGGGTTTAAACGGTCATAATTTTTGAAGCTAAAATATTTTACTATGAAATTTAAATTTTATCGATGAATATTATTCTAGTTAAAAACAGTACAAAAAATATTTCATCAACTAGTTGCTCTCACGTTTGGGGCAGGGGGGCACAAAATTTGGGGCTTTTTTGTTCCCAGCCTCCAATCATCGCAATTTTTTGCAAAGCATCCTTATTTGACATTAGTATAAACATATACATGTTTGGAGTTTGCTCCATGTCTGGAAGTTAGCTATCTCAAAGACCAAATAAAGCTGGATCCGGCTCTGTATATATATATATATATATATATATATATATATATATATATATATATATATATATATATATATATATATATATATATATATGTATATACATATATCCTTATATATATATATATATATATATATATATATATATATATACACACACATATATATATATATATATATATATATATATATATATACACACATATATATATAAATATATATATATATACATATATCCTTATATATATATATATATATATATATATATATATATATATATATATATATATATATACATATATCCTTATATATATATATATATATATATATATATATATATATATATATATATATATATATATATATATATATATATATATATATGTATATATATATATATATATATATATATATATATATATATATATATATATATATATATATATAAATTAGTAAAAAACACTTATCTAACTTTTATCTTCGACTTGAAGTTTCACCATTGCTGGATCATCAGGAAGAGTTAGGAACTCTTCCTGATGATCCAAGTCGAAGATAAAAGTTAGATAAGTGTTTTTTACTAATTTATTTATTATTGCTCTGTTCTTTAAGAACATTGAGCACTCTATTTGTAAAATACACTAACATAATTTACATATATATATATATATATATATATATATATATATATATATATATATATATATATATATATATATATATATATGTATATATATATATAAATATATATGTATATAAATATATATGTACACATTATTTTCACTAAAATTTGTAAACAGAGTTATATTTCATAAAAAGTAAAAATATCTTCATAAATTATGTTCAACTAGAGAATTCAACATAAAAAGAAGCGGATAATAGACTCTAAAATGGCGGAAACTGTAAGCGAACTTCAATTGCTATCAATTTTTTTTCCATTTCAGAAATCTATTGATACACAGATTTAATATGAAACTATTTTAGCTACTGTTCGAAGATAACGTAAAAATGCAAGGTATAGAGAACATTATTTACAGAACAAATAAACTATAACTTTTATGAAAATTTGTTGTATGTGTATATGTTTTGAATAAAATTCGGAAGAAAAGCAAAAAGTATCATACTTTACCATTTTTTTAAATAGGTATGTGCACCCTAACCGGCACAGACGTCCGCGACCGTCTTCACAAGGTCTTGTAAACGTCACATGTTCGTAGGACGTCCTTAGACGTCCAGCAGACGTTCTGTGCCAGCTATGACTAGGAATTTATTGTATTTAAAGTCGAAGTCCGTGAGTCTTTTCCACCATTTATACCTAAGGATTCCAAGTTCAAAAATTGATTATTCCTTTAACATAAAATCTTTGTTTTTCTATTAGTTGTTCATATGCTTTTTTATATTTTCTAGAGCTCCTGGATACCAAACACTAGAAAGAAGTACTCTTTTTGAAACATTTAAATCCGGAGTCCATTTCGGGACTCCGCTGTTCTACATAGTAGATTTGTTAATATACATTTATCTTTCATGTAATAATTATTTCAAAAATAACAATTATTTTTTAAAAAAAATTGTTGCTTTATAGTTTATTGCAGAAAAAATAACCTTTTAAACTAAAAATGAAAAAAGTTTATTTTTTTTAATTATAATTTCAAAAAAATCTTAAATAACAATTTTTTTATAAAATAATTGTTATTTTTGAAATTTTTATAAAATTTTGCTTCTTTTGAGACCCAACATGACATACTTTTGAAAAACTTTTTTTTATATAATATTAGGGACCCATTAAAATTTTAAAGGTCTGGAGGCACCTCAAGAAAATTTCCTAGAGCATTGATATTTTTCCAGAGTATTTCTGAAATGAATAGACAACTTGTGCACACCCAGGCTAAACGAATTGTAAAAAAAACTAAAATTCACTCCACCCTAATATATATATATATATATATATATATATATATATATATATATATATATATATATATATATATATATATATATATATATATATATATATATATATATATATATATATATATATATATATATATATATATATATATATATATATATATATATATATATATAGACAGTATTGTGAAAAAGTTAAGAACCACAAAAAAAACAAATCATAATATATTTTTATTTTTAAATTTTTTTTTAACCGAATATATTTTTCTGGAAAAAAGAATAATAATAATAAATTTTAGAAAATAGACAAATAAAATAAAAAATAATAATAGTGATAAAAACTTTTAAACAAATATAAAAAATGTATTTAAAGTTTTATAGGTAATTTTTATTTTAAAAAAATTGTGAAAAAGTTAAGAACCACAGAATAAAAAACGATAATTTTTACCACCTAATACCGCGTAATTCTACCATGAATTTTTAAGCACTCATTTATACGATTTGGCATTGAGTCTATTAAATTCTCTAAAATATGTTTGGGAACATTTCCATGTATTGCTGGTAAAATATTGCGCAACTCCTCAAGGCTCCTTGGTGCTTTCTTGGCAATCTCTTTATCAAGCCAACTCCAAAGATTTTCAATGCAATTTAGATCTGGGCTATTTGGTGGCCAAGTTAGACGCTCAATATTTTTACTTTCGAACCATTCAGAGACAATTTTAGCCCTGTGACATGGTGCATTGTCTTGCTGAAAAATGAACGGAACGCTTTGCTCAAGTGCATCAATTGAAGGTAACAAGTTGTTATTTAAAATATCAACATAATAAGTAGAGCTGAGTCGACCATCAAATAATTTAAACATACCGAGACCATAATATGTCATGCAGCACCATATTCCAACCGACCCGCTACCTTGTTTTGTTCTTTGAACGATACAATCGTGATTATATTTTTCTGATTATATTTGCCTGCGAATCATAATTCGGTTTTTTCGGTTATCAACCTCGATATTCATCTCATCACTGAACATTACTGTCCTCCATTTTTGTTTAGACCATTCTTTGACGCTTTGGCAAAATTCTTTTCGCTTTTTTATATGTCGTTTGGTAAGTCGCGGTTTTAGAACAGCTTTTTTCCATAACAAATTGTTAGCTAATAGTTTCCTACGCACAAGTGATGCCGAGGCTTGACGTCCATTTGAAAGCTTCCATTCCCTTCTTAATTCATGCGACGGCATGGTTTGAATTTTCTTTGCCAACCTGATTAAAAGGCGATCATCATTGGGTGTCGTCAAACGCGGTCTTCCAGAACGATGGCGATCAACGTAAGATTTCGTCTCTTTGAATCTTTTGATGATTGTTAGCACCGAACTATGTGATCGCTTTACTATTCTTCCAATTTCGCGAGCGGATTTACCTTCCTGGTGAAAATGCACCACTTTTACACGATCTTCATAGGTAATAGCTTTTCGGCTCATTTTTTCAAAAGGAAAGAATTTTTTTTTGTTTGAAATTAAATACTTTTTTTAAAATTAATTTTTTCAAAAGGAAAGAATTTTTTTTTGTTTGAAATTAAATACTTTTTTTAAAATTAATTTTTTTCAAATGTTTTTATTGGTACTTTGGTAATAACTCAGGTCATTAAAAGAATATTTTAAAAAAAAGGGAAAAATAAATTTAAAAAGACGTTTCCACCGCATTTAGCACAAAAAATTCTTTGTGGTTCTTAACTTTTTCACAAAAAAATATAAAAAAAAATTAACACATAATATTTAATCCTTATTTTTTATAGGTTCTATCAAAAAAAAAATTTTTTTTTTTTTCTCATGCTATATTTAATATGTTTGAAAAAAAAAGACTATTTTATTATCTATAGAATAAAAATTAATTAAATTTATTTGAAAAAATTTTTTTTTTTTATTTAGTGGTTCTTAACTTTTTCACAATACTGTATATATATATATATATATATATATATATATATATATATATATATATATATATATATATATATATATATATATATATATATGTATGCATGCATGCATATACATACAAATATAACTATATACATTTACTAAAAATAACTTTAGATGCTCTTATGGCATGCGAAGCATTTATGATTATTGGTTGTGTGGGATACTTACTTTCTCTTAGTTACAGCGGCGTTCTATGTATAAGAAAACATTGGACTAGTAAAGTATTAGCTGCGCTACTTATCTTGACAGGTATATTATATAGTAAAATTTGTTTCTGTTTGATTTTTTTAATGTGTGGTAAAGTTAATTTTGTTATTTTTTACACAACAACTGTTATGGGGATGACGGCCAAGCATCAGTTTTCTAATTATTTTTTCCGAATTGCGAACAAATGTTTGTACAAATAAAAAAAATGCAACATAGACATACAACCACTTTGATAGCAATCTTAACAAACAAATATAGATTAAAACTTAATAAAAATAGAAATTAATTTAGGTTACTTTGAAAAGTTTTAACTTCAGATCAATCACCTGGTAAAAGGCTAACAATGGATAACAATGAATAACAAACAATGGATAACAAACGGATAACAATGCTTTGCTAAAGCATTGTTATCCGAGCCTTGGGTAAATTTTTAGCCTAAATTTTGTATTTTACAGCTTTTGTAGCTTAAAACAGCTATTTATAAATTTTCTAAAAATCTAAATTTCTAGAAAAACTGACTTTTTAACCTACTGAGATTGCTTAGTCTCTATGCCAACCTTTATCTTCTACCACAAATATTTTTGCGTTTGTAAAACAGTTTATGTTTTCTACTAATTGCGCACCGTCCAGTGACGTCAACTTGTTTGTTTCTCTAAATATCATTCCCAAAACAAATACTCATGATTTTAAGAAATTAGGAATATCAAACTTGTAATAACTTACTGATGTAACTGACAATTGAATCAGTGTTTTTTAAAAGGGCGGATTTGCTAAAAAAGTTTTGAGCGAATTCGCCCTTTTAAAAAACACTGATTCAATTACAGTCTGTAATTTGTGCACTTTTTTTTCAACGTTTGTTACTCAAGCATTTAAACAAAAGCTTCGTTTTATTAAAGAGCTGCATAAACCCAACATAATTCTTCAGTTTTGTTTTTCATTTGAAAACCACCACATTTATCTTGCTAATCAGTTAGTAAAAAACTTTATTTTATATATTTGACTTTTTAGCAAATATTTTGTTGACAAAATCTAATTTTTTAAAAAAAAGCTTCAATATTCTGTCATTTTGTATTCATAAGTTTTTAAAGTATTTCTTCTATAGTAAAAATCTTCTTTTTTAACTATTTCATAACAATTGTTGCAGTTGAATACATACGCATTTTTGAGAGAGCTAACATTTAGACAGAGCAAACTCCAAATATTTATGTGCTTATACTTATGTTAAGTTAGAGTGCAAAAAGTTAGAAAAAAAAAAAAGATTTGATAAAATATTTGTTTTACTATTCTTAACTAAATTTATATTTGCGGATAAACTTTAAACTTCATACAATATCCAGCCGAACGTTCAAAAGACGTCTTTTGAACGTCTTTTGAACGTTCAAAAGGCGTCCGTTTATAACCAAATGCCGCTGTCTTGAAATAAATTAACCCTCATAGTAAATTGACTCCCGTAAAAAATTACCCGGGGAGTTGATATATTTCAAAATAGATTAACTCTCCTTGAAATAAATTAACCCATGTCGGCGAAACGAATTAACTCCCAATAATATTTTAACTCCCTAGGAACAACAACTTAAACGAATTACAAAAAACTATTTCAACTTGATGTTCTGTTTGTTTTTAAATCTGTTAATTTGCTATTGATATGGATATATTAACAGTAGCACTATATATATCTTAAGCATTATTTAAGGGCAACTACCCTCTCAATTTTTAAAAAATTAAAAAAACGAAATTTTTACTAATATAAATCAAAATTTTACGTAGATTTTTAATCTGGAAAAAAAAAACCTTTCTTAATAAGTTTTTGTCTAATATTTGTTGTTTTAAAGTTGAGAAAAAAGGTCATAGCAACGCACATAACAGCGGAGAGAATACACTTATTTTGTTCTTTTTCAGAACTTCTATTTCAAATACAGATTAAGATTTATATCCTATTTGCTACCTATTATTCTGTTTTTATATTATATGTAGACTTAGACATTATATATTGCTTCTAATATATGGTTATATCAAGTTATCAATGTTTATTTATCCAACAACATAAGCAAAATTATGAAAAAGTTCATATAGGTGCATTTGAAACGACTTAAATATTATTATTGGTATAAGTCAGTTATTTAAATTTATGAAAAACTTAAATTGAAACTAGGGCACTTTACTTTAGCCGGTTACAGACTGATAAACAAAAAGTTAATAGTGATACATTATTTAGGGGTGAAAGTTTTAGGGTTAAACCTAGGTTTTTATGATTTCAACACTTATCAAAAAGCGATAAATCAAAAAAATATGCAGGGAATGCTTTTACAGTTGTAAAAAAATATGGAAAGAATCATAAAAGGTCACAATAATGCTTTGTCAAACAAAAAATAAATCCTAAATGAAAAAACTACAGAAAATTGTAATTGTAAACAAAAAAACAACTGCCCAATGAGTGGAAGTTCTTTATCAAAAGTATGGTATATAAATGCGTTGTTTCCTCTAAGAATGTACCGAGATAAACAATATATTGGCATAACAGAGGGTGAATGGAAAAAACGTTTTGCCAATCATAAGCAATCTTTTAAAAATAAAAAGTATTCACAAGACACCATGCTTTCAAAATATATATGGGAATTAAAAGATAAAAATATTGATGATTTCATACTGAATTGGTCCATCCAACCAAACAGCGCCTGCATATAACAATATTTCCAAAAAATGTATACTATGCCTACAAGAAAAATTTGAAGTATTTACACATGCAAACCAAGAATGTTTATTAAACAAAAAATCGGAACTAATTTCATAATGTAGGCACGGAAATAAGTTTCTCCTAAAAGACTACAAAAATAAATGAGCCCACATAATAGTTACATTAAGTAATCATTTCTAAGAATTATTTTTATAATAGTGTCAGCAAATTCCACAAATGTGTGAATATTTACAGTAGTTAAGGCATTTGCGACTTCCTGTAATTTTTGGTATAAATTGAAGTTTTATTAATTTGATTTTTCATTTCTGATGAGTCTTTATTGATGAAACACAGTGTTAAATGAAACAAACTTTCTACTGAGTAGAAAAGTGATTTTCTACTAATTTATAATTGCTCTGTTCTTTTAAGAACATTGAGCGCTCTATTTGTAGAACACATTATAAAATTGTTTAAATATTCCACTGTTAGGGGTCGTCCATAAATTACATTTGCGTGCATGCAATACATGGATGAAATTTGTTCAATGTTTAGTCCAGATTCATGCTTTTATTTAAGTCTAGACAACAAAGCCAAAGTACCATTAGGATTAGCAGCTGCAACAAAACAATCACCAATTTTGATGCATCTTGATTACCAAGTACATTTGCCAGATCATGATTTTTTAATGGCTTCCAGACATAAACTTATACCGTCTGTTTATGCAGCTTATATTATTGATCCAAACAAATTTGCTGACGCAGTGTCATATTCTGGACCAACGTATATTGCTATTAGATCTATGAAGCATGTCAGCAGCACTGCTTCTACTCATGGCCGTAATTTGGAGCGTCTTGTTTCACTTGAAAATTTAAAGCTTTACTCCAGAAATTTAAAGCTTTACTCCTTTATTTGTACTCCAGAAGGTCAGGTAAAACCTATATTTGTTGTTACATGTGATGGAGGCCCTGATGAAAATCCAAGGTTTCCAAACCATTGCCATTTGCAATTGCAAGATTTATAAAATGGGATTTGGATGTCTATCTAACAGGAAACCATGCAACTCATTATTCAGCATATAACAGGGTTGAACGGCGTATGGCTCCGCTGAGTCGAGAGTTAGCAGGATTGGTTTTGCCACATGATCATTTTGAGACACATCAAATGCATCTGGAAAAACAATTAACGTTGATTTAGAAAATTTTTTTTTGCTAAAGCTGCAGAAACTGAGGTATGGTCTGATATAGTAATTGATAACTATTCCGTTTGTGCTGAATATGTTGAACCTTCCCAACTGTCACCAATACCAGAGCAAGATTCAAAATGGATTGAAAATCACGTAAGACAAAGTCAGTATTTTTTAATGATCGTTAGGTGTGACGTTTCGAATTGCTGTAAACCTTGGCGAAGTTCTTGGAAAAAAAATTTTCCTCATCGTTTTTTACCAGGTCCAGTTGTAATGTCATGCTCATGATGCGGAAGGAATTTTTATTCCTGAGGAAAAAGTAGCACGAAATATTCCTTAACCTTCCTTTTCTTCTCGAGCACAGCGTTTGGGATAAATAGGTTCAAAATTTTCGATGGAAGCTTCCTTTGATTTGTACTGTCCATCAATTTCGCAAAAAAAAATTGATCAAAGAACTTGCAAAACCTGCAAAATTTATCACACTTCTAAAGCAAGTGTTAAGCGTCACAAATGCGTGTTTAGAAACGATAAAAACAATAATACTCATTTAACAGCAAATGAAAGTACCCCTCATCAAATTAATGTCATCGAAAACATATTTGATTGGGTGAAGTCACTCTTTGATTTAGATCACCAACAATTTAAATTAATTGATTAATTAAGACTATATAATATATTTTGTTTATACAATATTAAAAAAAAGTTTTGAAACCTATAAAGATAACAGTTTTTTTTTTAATTTGTGATTACTTAACAAATTTTTATCACCCTGCCCTTAACCACAACCTATACTTTAAAGGTACCAAACAAACATTCTCGCAAGTTTGTTGATTTAAAAATTTCCTGTTTGCCAGCAAAAACGCTTAAAGATCAATTGCGCAAATTTTTCAACGAGTCTATTTTGATTTATTTTGTGTAAACGATCTTTTAAATGATTGCAAAGTAATACACTCCACTGTCACCTTGATGTTCAAATTTTCAAACACTAAATTGATTGCTTGCATTTTTTTAGCTGAAATACTTTTCAAAAATTTATAATCTCCAGTTTTCTCAGGCTTAATAATAACTATGTTCTCATACACAAAAAATTTTCGTATTTATATAAGATTGAGCACAAATTTGTTTTCCTCGAGGTAATTAATCTCCTACTTTAATTGCGATACAACAACTTAGGTCGAGGGTATGTAAAAAACTATGACATTTTGAAAAAAAATTTCCAGGCTGGATATAGTCAAAACAATTGTTTTGTTCATCACAAGCAAATCTTTTTGACTATCGCAAGATAATACAATAATTGTGCATTATCATTAAAACTTTCACTATTCCTAAATAACTAATAAACAGAAATCAAGTATGTGAGATGTTACATTTATAATACGCTTCAAAAGTAACTATGAGGCGCCAAATAAACGTTCCTGCCTGTTTATTTGAAACTAAAAACCCACAACATTTTTACCTAGCCCATTAAAACACATTACGTTTTTATTGTTAAATTTAAACTAATTTTACTAATTTTTAAGTTCCTTTGATAAAAAGAACTTTAAAGTTTCCAAAAATAAATTGTAATTAGATCTTCTATTAGGGCAAGTATACTTCCTTACTCAACTGCCATTTGAACGCTTTTTGAAGACCTTCCCTTATGAGCGTACGTGTTTATGGACGACCCCTTACTTACGGGATATTTTGATTTTTGTAAAGTCACATTTTTAGATATATATTTTTTGTTTTAACAGATAAGATGCTTATAGATTGATTAGATGTTTATATATAAATCATACATGCTCAAGTCTTTTTAAAGTTTTTAACGTTACAATTTTTTATTCAAAGCGCTACTTAGTCTAAAATCTTAAAATTTTAAAATCGATTTTATATCTAAATTATAGCTAGTCGCAGCTGATTTTAATTAATAGAATTAAACAACCTTTATACTTCCTTAATATCAATAATTCCAATTTCAAGAGAGCGGCATTTGGTTGGAATCGAATACTTAAATATTTGATTTTTATGTATTTACAGTGAAATGATTTTCTTTTTTGAAAACGTTAAGATAATAAAAAAAAGTTTATTTTAAACTATAACGGCTCGATGTGTTTAATAAAATTAAAAAAACAAAAAAAAACTATGTTCCTTAAACAATTATCTTAACTTTATATCGGTCTTTTTATAAAAGCAAAAAAAGTCGTCGATTTTGAACTAAAAAATATATCATAAAGAATACATGGTCGCAGCTGGGTTTTTTTTGAACATTAACTGCCGTTTAGTAAATGCAAAAATCAGAAAAATAAACAACCTTCGTGTTGCGTTTAGAAAAAGGAAGATGAGAAAAAGAAAGTTTAGAAAAACACCTTTAAAATACCAACAATTCATATTATGACATATTATGAATAATTTAAATACAAATATATAACTACAACATTTTTACTTTTTATAAGCACTAAGTTAATATGTTTATTTAAAATAAAAATAGTCCTAAGCTTTTGTAACTGAAAAAAGTTATGTAGATTTTGAGGATAAGTATTTTTGAAAAAAAAAAATTGCGAAAATTTGACAATTTTAAAGCCATTATGAATGGTTCTGGCAAGCTTGCCTTCATCTCTAGTAATTAAACGGATACATTTTTGTGTAGAGTAAAGCACCTATGTTTCAATAATAAACTAAAAAGAAAGTTTAGAAGATTTGACTTTTTTGGGACTTTTGGCGACGGAAAAAAAATTCTGGCCCACTGTGCACTGATAAAGGAGTCACGAATTGCTTCTTCATGGTATTGTAATTGAGTAACTTAACTAACTTTTTGCATATATTTTAAGTGCTTGGATGTACTCAAAAATCTGATGAGAAAAAAAATTAGAATTCTAAGTCAATGTTTTCTTAAGATCGCACATTTAAAAAATATTCAAAAGTTCTAAACCAATGTTTAAATTCTTGGATACTTGATGGTGTGTTTGGAGGTGATTCAAATTGTGCTTGTCGTAGAGCTTTGTCTATTTGTTTTTTGTTACACAATGATTAACAAGTTAATAAAATTGTTGTAGACTCAAAGGAAGAATGACAGTAACTGTCAGTAATATAACAACAATAGTAATAATGCTCAATTTCAGCACATAGGTATTTATTTATATATTTTAAATCAAATTAGTTATTGTTACTTACGGGGACAATTCTACGCTTTTATCAAAATCTAGTTAAAACTACTACGAATATGTAAAAAATATGACGCATGACTTTAATTTGAAATTTAAAACAAAAAAATAACAAAATTTAAAATTTTTTAACATAAGGTAACCAAATGGTTACTTGGTTTTTGTTTGAACTTATTTATTTTATCTAAATAATTCACTTGAGCGTGGAATTGCTTTAGTGTAAGGTACGAATAGAGTGCTCAATGTTCTTAAAGAACAGAGCAGTAAAAATTAGTAAAAACACTTATCTATTTAAGACCGTCGAAGAAAATTAGACAAGTGTAATTATATATATATATATATATATATATATATATATATATATATATATATATATATATATATATATATATATATATATATATATATATATATATATATATATATATATATATATATATAGTTTAGATAGTTTATATAGCTATCTAGTTAGCTATATAAACTCTATAGTCTCAAACATTATTATTAGCAAAAGAGAAAGGTTTACTGAAGTTCGGGCAATATATAATTTTTTGATCTTCTTTTTATTTTCACAACAATATACAAACTTGTCAAAAATGAACAGTTACAAAATAATTTTATTTAACGCTAACTGAAGATATATATTTAAAAAATACATTGAAAATAAACTACATACGTAATTTTGTAGAACTTATTATAAGCTAATAATTTAAAACGCGTATTAAGAGGGGCTAATTTATTACGATGGGGGTTTGAAATATTTTAGCCCCCGGTTAATTTATTTCGTTATATTTTAAAACAGTCCAACTCCCGGGAGCATATTTTGAAACCCTAATTTTGAAACAGGCTCAGAATAGGCAGAAAAATGAGCGATCTGATTCGCTGATTTTGAAAGAAAGACAAGTGCGATTTTGTTGAAAAATATAATTAAAGTCAAAACAAACAGATTTTTGAAATAAATTTCAAAGTAATGATATACTAAGTTTATCAATACAAGTCGAGTGTTACTATCAACACAGGAAATTCATTTTATTTTAGTACTCTTCAGAGTATTTAAAATGTATCAAAATCTATTTGTACAAGAGAATTTTCACTCGTAAAAATTTCAATAAAGTTTATCTTGGTGATAAAGATTTTATCTATTGTTAATTTTAAGAAACGAAAAGCACTCTCAGCTACATAGTTTATATAAGTATGTTGTACGAGACTAATAGTGAAGCACTTTTGCATACAAAGTTTATATGCAGTTTTACGTGACTACTGGTGAAGAACTTTATTTATATACTGATTTACATGTTTATTATAAAGAGTTAAAAGTTAAAGTTTTTAAAAAAAGAAAATTTGTACTAATTGCAAAACAAGCTCACATGTTCCATGTCAATATATGAGCTCTGAGGAGATTTTGTTTTCATGCTTTGTTTCAACCATAGTTTGAAGGAGGCGGATTTATTTTTTTATTACGTAACTTTTATAAAGCATCGTCTTAAACCATTAAAAACTTTTTTAAAATTTAAAAAGAATTTTGGCAGACTACATTAAGTTATAAAATATTTGAAAATTTAAGAAAAGAAGTGATATCTATGTTTGTCTACAGAACAGTAAATTTTGTACAATTACATATAAATACTGACATTAAAAGCAAGAAAAAGTATTGAAGTCAAATAAGTTAACCAAATAAAAGTGGGTTGTGGCATAAATAAAAGTGGGTTATGACAAATGATTGTGGCATTTTTTGTATTGTATTAATTGAAAAAAAAAAAATTTAAAAAACTAAACTAAGTGGTTAAAATCAAACGTTTTAATGAAAAAAGAGTAATTAAAAAAAAAGAAAATAAAATTATCAAAAAAAAGAACAAAAAATAAATTATCATGCTTTGAATATTTCTGCTATTATAAAATGTGTTTTGTATGCATAAACTCTTGAAATATTTGACTTGAATTTGCATGGGTGCAATTTTGCAAGATTTCTAAATGTGTTTCTCATCAAATATAATGTCCGTGTTCTATAAAGCATGCTCGATACAAAGTTTACATGCAATTGCACCAGACTACTGGTGAAGTACTTAAAATATGCAAAGTATAAATTTTAAGCTGAGGCAGAGGTTGTTCTAAGCTCATCACTGCATCTTTATACCAACTTGTTAATTATAAACAGTTTAACATATAAAATTTTGGAAAAAGAAAATTTTTACAGATGTTTTTTTAAACTAGCTTACATGCTCCATATAAATCAATCTAAATTTTGAGAAGGCTGATAAGGCGTACATCAATATATTTCTTTATATATATTATATAGGATGAAAATTGGATATTATTCTAATGAAAATAATTTGAATAATAAATTGGATAATAATCTATTGGAAAATTTAACAAAAAAAGTGATATTTGTTTTTTCACTGAACATTAAAACTTTACTGAGTATTAAAGTCAAAAAATTTAACCAAATAAAGGTGAATTATGGCAATATTTGTAATAAAAATAACTTCATCAAAATTAGCTTTTACATTTGAAGAAGCAAGTTTTCAAAAAAATTATTAATATTACATCAAAATAAAACATGACACAACTCTATTTTTATATTAATAAACAAGAGATATTCACAGAAATTTAAAAAAAGAACACTTGTTTTTATTGGTTATACCAAAAATTACATAATGAAAGTATTTATAAAATTTGTAAATATGGAGTACATTTTTTTAAAGGTTTTTTTCTATTTTTTTTAGAGCTGACATATTTTCTTTTTCTTCTGGAGTATTTAATGTAAAATAAATTATTAGCATTATAAATATATAAAATTTATTAAAAATTGCTGCTTTATTTAATATTATTTACCATCAGTTGCTATTAAAGGATACACATTTTATATTAATTATAGAATACAATAACAAGTATTTTGTTCAGGTTAAAAGCAATATACCAACAAACATGTATTGAGTTTTGAAATTGAAATAAACAACAACATGAACTTGCATGTTTGCAATCTTTCTTGTTTCTACCTTTTTACACTTAGTTTTTCATAAAGGTGTGGTAAGTTGAGAGTTATTGCTTTTGGTAATCAGTTTACTATATTAAAACACACTTGTAAACATCAGGTTAGAGATTTTTCTAATAGCTTTTTATGGTACAATGCTTTGTGATCTTTTATTACTATAAATTACCAAAGGATATCTAAATTTTCTCTTGCTTACAATTGTTTTTAATTTAAGAGTGTTGCAAATCATCTGGGGTAGCTATAACAACCAATAAGCAAGATTCTCAATCTTTTTTAGTGTTGTATATAATATATAAGATAAATTATATACAACACTAAAAAAGTTTGAGAATATTGCTTATTGGTTGTTTAGAACTTTACACTTATTACTTCCATATATTATATGGGAATAATAAGTGTAAAGTTCTAAAAGGAAATTATGCTATTTTTTCAAAATACTTTTCTTGCTAAATGATTGGATAAATGGGAACTTAATTTGAAAAAAAATTATACCAAGTTAATAATAGTCTATTGATATTAGTAGGTAAATTTTAAAACTGTTTTAAAAAATCTTTCGTATGAGAATCACAGCATAGTCAAATTTTACCATCTGGTTTATAGTTTGTAACAATGGTTGTCTTTTTTTTTATCTTAGAATTATAAAAACAAACTATTTTTTTTATATCTTTTTTTTTAAGAAAAAATTCTGAAAATCACGGATGTTTTGAGTTGTGAGGGTTTGTATAAGTATTTGTACCATATTGCACAAAATTGGATTGAAAAATCATAACTTTTTTTGCTATCATTATTTGGTTTTTTGAGAAATTACTCAAGTTCACTTTTATTATTCAATACGTTTTTTGACATTTGTTTTGATTTAAACATACGCGCAAAAGCCTCTCTTTCAAAATCAGCGAATTAGATTGCGCATATCTCTGCCTATTCTGAGTCTGTATAGGGTTTCAAAATATGCCTCCCGGGAATAATTTATTTCAAAATAAATTAACCGGGGAGTTAAAATGTTTTTAACCGGGAGTTAACTTTTCGGGGAGTTACTTCATTTCGCTTTACCGGCTTGGTAATCTCATAGAATTTAAAAATTTTGACCTCATAAGATTTGTAACCATCTCAAATTGAGGTGGTTATATGTTTATATGGTCATAATTTTTGAACGCTGAAAGATTTTTGAATGAAATTTGAAATTTATTAATGAAAGTTTTTTTGTTAAGAATAGTAAAAAAATTATTAACTTGTTACTGTCACGTTTAAGGCAGGTGTATTTAAAGTTTAAAGGTTTATTTTTTCACCGTCTCAAATCATCGCAATTTTTTGCAAAGCATCCATATTTGACATAATTATAATTATACTAACCCTTTAACAGTCCAGTGTTTTTTTAAACTACGGTCGCTATTACTCCAGCTTTTTTTTATGAAATGATCTCTAAATATCCCGTGTTTTTGAAAAACATCGTATTTTTTTATTTATAAATTAAAAAAGTTTTTTACTATTTTCAACACTACTAAACACTACAAAATGTTATTATTCAAGTTTAAGATTATTCAATCATATTATTTAAACACAACATTTTCAAAATATATTCACTAATATTCACTTTTTGTCTGATGTTTGGCAGAGCATGTAGCTGCACAAAGTTCTACATCACATTTTACACACTCATATCTTCATTATTTTCGAAAATTGTGTTTGTAATATATCACACACCTTCTATGAGCATTAGTCTTTCATTATCAATTTTATTAATCATTCATCAAATATATCTTTCCATAAATCATTCATCAAATATATATTTTTCGATCTCTTTGTGAGTAAATATTTTCTTTTTTGATAATGAATTTTGCACTGAAAGAACTTCCTTATCTGCCATATTTAAAAATAAAGTGAAAACGTGTAAAAGTGAATAATTGAAACAAATGCTCTGTAATTATGTAGTAAAAAATTTTGTGACAATTAGACTTATAACTACTGATAAGAATCCGTACTCATAATGCAAGAAGGCATTATAAGGACATGCTTAAAACCGTAATATTACGGAACGGACATTTAGAAACCACTTTCAGTTTGCGTGATACTCGGGCATGGACATTTGGAAACCACTTTAAGTTTGCGTAATAATACAGCATGGACTCTGGTTGAAAGGGTTAATGTTTAGAGTTCACTCCATGAAAGGGGTAATGTTTGGAGTTCACTCCATGTCTGGAAGTTAGCTACCTCAACATTATAAAATGTTGCATCCGCCCCCTATCGTATGCATTGCCTATTTAATTAACAATTACTTTTATGATCATCAAAGCGTAATAGTATATTTTACTTTAAGTACAAAATTATTAAAATGATTCAAAAACTCAATTAGAATCTCTTGATCAATATACATGGCAAATAAATATGCAAAAAATATTAAAAAAAAAAATTTGTTATTTAATTTGTAAATGTAGCCAAATACTTGTAAATAAATGTTGACAAAATACTTATTATCAAAACTTTTAAATGTAGTAAATACCTGTTAAATATTTACCCTCTCTCTGTAACCTCTGTAATCTGTGCACCCTTAGTTAACGGTGTCACTCCTAGTGAAAAGTGGTTTTAAAACTAACATTAAACTAATAAGAATGGCATCACAACTAATACAATATAATTAACATTAAACCAAACAAATAATACACACAAAAAGAAACTGTTTAAAAATATTTAAAAAGGTTATAATTAAACTTAATAACTGTTCTATTTTATTATAGCTGTATACTGTTCTATTTTATTATAGCTATATACTGTTCTATTTTATTATAGCTATATGCTTAGCAATCGCATTGGGAGTTTACACCAAAGAAATAAGTATCAAGGAATCTAAATTTGGCTGGTCTTACATAATTGGATGGTGCTCAGCTGCAATTTCTTTATTCGCAGGATTGCTTAGTTTTGCTGAACATTTAGAATAACTCATTTTTGATTAAGAGTTTTCTTTTTATTTTCTTAAACAACAAGATTTATAAACTTTATTAAATCTTCTCATTGTATATTTTTATTTGTTGTACTTTTTTATTTAATATTTCAAAAAAAAAAAAAAAATTCTATGATCCAAATAATTTACATTTATAATAAATGAAAATACAAAACTAATATTGAAAAAAAAAATTCATTAAAAGTTTCTCTTGTATAAATTTTGATTATTGTTTAAAAAAAATTTTTTCAGCATGCCTGCAGAATTTACCATATAGTATTTAAACATCCATGCTTAATACTATATGGTAAAATACTATATGGTAAAACTAGTAATTTCATGTAAGTCTCTGACCAAAAAAAGAACTTTCAAATTAAAGTGTATTAATATTTAGTAACTAGTAAATTTAATATTTATTAGGCTTATTGAACATATTTTAAAGGAAGAATTTTTTCTGTGTTCTTACTTACTGTGTTCTTACTTACTGTGTTCTTACTTACTGTGTTCTTACTTACTGTGTTCTTACTTACTGTGTTCTTACTTACTGTGTTCTTACTTACTGTGTTCTTACTTACTGTGTTCTAAATTACTGTGTTCTTACTTACTGTTTCTTACTTACTGTGTTCTTACTTACTGTGTTCTAAATTACTGTGTTCTTACCTACTGTGTCTTACTTACTGTGTTCTTACTTACTGTGTTCTTATTTACTGTGTTCTTACTCACTATGTTCATACTTACTGTGTTCTTACTTACTGTGTTCTTACTTACTGTGTTCTAAATTACTGTGTTCTTACTTACTGTTTCTTACTTACTGTGTTCTTACTTACTGTGTTCTTACTTACTGTGTAACTACTTACTTGCACCCGTAAAACGAGTTATTGAAGGTCTTTTCACACTTATGATATATAAAATTATTTCTGATACCATCTATTTTTATTCATACTTTTCAGTAAATTATATTAATCAAAGTTGATACTTAACATCTTGTGTAAACTTCCAATAACAATAATAGGAGAGAGGAGATTCGATTTGACGTTTATTAATGACTTTTTCAGATATGGAGCTTATTAGAATCGTAACACTGTTTATTAACATTGAAAAAATAAAAAAGTTTGAATCTTCTTTCCTTAAGAAAAATAAATTTTGTAAATGAAAATTGACTCTTTATTGTGTAAAAGGCAGGCGACAACTTGTTAACTTTAACACATTTATAACATAAGAATCTTTCACATAGAAGAAGTGTGACAAACTTCAAGTTGTTTTTAGAAATTTCAAATTTTGAAGAAATTCCAACCCTTCAGCTAATTAATACTCCCCTCTGCTTTTTGGACATTCGAGAAGAGTTATTGTAACTAAAAGTAATCGAGATTTTAATACAAAAGGAGCTATCATCAAAATAATAATAAAATGCAAAATAATGTATATATTATTATTTCCTATTATATATATTTATAACACTCTTGAATATTATAATGAAACATTTTTTAACATAGTTTTTACACATTTTTTTTGACAAATTTACAATTATCAATTTTGTAAAAGTAACAATAATCAATTTTGTTCATCTATATAGCGTAAATATGTCATCCAATTAATCTTAATATATATAAATTGAAAAAATACATTAGAGCTGGAAATATACCCGTTATAGGTTAGATTTTGTGATTCTAAAGCTGTTGTTGTTAATGCAGTTATTAATTGAGTTGTTATTGGTGTTGCTAAGTAAAGTAATATATCACGTAGAATATATGTGTTAAAGAAATCAGAGCTTCAGTCATACATCAGTTTCATAAAAAATGTGCCATGCAATGATGGAGGCCTGGGAACAAAAAATCCCTATAGCATTTCATCCTTTTCCCCTACCCAAAGATGAACACAGTGATGTATTTAAGTTTTCAACTTTATTATATTAAACTTATTATTCATCGACAGTTTTTAAACTTTGTTTACAAATATTGTAAATTAAAAAAGTTATGAAAATACAAAATTTACAACTCCATCACTTTAGAAGGTCGAAATTTTGAAGGTTTTTAACTTTTGTAGTTTACAGTACTTTGGAATGAAAACCTTTTTATTTGAGGTTTCACTAAATGGGGCACTGTTGACAGGTTTTTTCAGGTTTTACAAATGCGGCACTGTTGATCGGTTTTAAATTTAAAGGCCTTTTTTTGAATTTAAAACCTGTCAACAGTGCCAAATTTGTGACTGCAGCGCCGCATTTATGACTACACTGTAAAACTTTACCGTGAAATTTACGGTATTTTACCGACATTTTACGGTATAGTACCGTAAAAGCGTTTTCACAGGATTATACCGCAACTTTAACGGCATTTTACCGCCATTGTAGTATCACGGTATCACCGTGATCTTCCACTATACAAAAAATGGCACTATACGAAAAAAAAAGATTTAAATTTGTTAACTTTTTTTTTTACATATATTTTCAGTATTTCATATGCTAGCATGTGAATCACATGATAACATAACACTGTAATTAAATTATGATTGCATTTCAATGTTATTAATTTAGTTATTTAAAAACTAATTTTTTATTCTCTTTCGATTTTATTCTCTTATGATTTTTATTCTCTTAAAATGTGTTTTGTAATTTATTATTTTTTTTTAATTCTAATTTCTAAATTTAATAAAAGAACTTTTGTGCAATTAACTATTTTCAACGTGTTGCTACAGCTATTAATATTTATAATATTGTTAATATTGAATTTTAATAAAGCAAACACTTGAGTATGGCATTAGTTTCATTAAATATCAATCAATTAAATCATAAAAACATCTTCCCTCTAAAATCAAGACAACATATCAAAAAAAAAGTAGAGCTCTCTTCATCAAAAAAGTTGAAGAATTTATCCAAGATAAAAACAATAAGCAAAGTTTTTGTTGTCTTATTGATCTCTATAATTAATTTTCGCGTCATTTTGACCTTATCTTTTTTACCTCAAAGTTTTTGCCTTTTTTTGCTATTCTTGATGTCCTTGTTACTGATAATATTGATATTGCTCTATATAATTGTTTTGTATTATTTTTAGTGTTATTGTTTTTGTCTTTTGTTGTTGTTGTTTTTTACTAATATAATATTAGTATTCTAATATTATTGTTGTTATTATTTTTATCATTTATTACAAGTACCAATTTTATTATATATTGTGTAAATTTACAGTGAATATTTGTACGTTATCACGTTTATGTCAGTTACTCAACTGTTTGTGGCTAAGCTTTGTTTTTACTTTATAAAGTGAAATAAAATGATTAATATTATATTTTTGTAAAGATGTATTAATCATAAAATGTCATTTCCTTCTCTTTTTACTGGACCAATATGGACATAATTATCTAAAAATAATTTGTCTTTCTGCAGCTCCACATCAAGGTGTTGTTAGTTTTTGACAAGGAAAACAATGTTTAACAAATTCAGTTATGTTTCTCTGATATACATTGAGTAAAATAAAAATAAATTATGGTATAAAAAGTATTGATTTGAAAAATATTTTGAAGCAAGGAGACAGTTTTTACCTGAGTATTCGAGATAATGGAATAGAAACAGATTATTTATTGCCGAGTGATTTGCCTGATCATGTAATTTGTTGTGGAAAAAAATTTCTGACATTTGTTATGACATTTTGGAATTGGTAATGTGTTAGTGCAATTAGAAAATGATATTAACTTATTCAGTACCAAATCAATTAAAGACGCTTTAGATGATGCATTTAACCTGTCCTCAACATGTCTTTTATGTATAAAAAATAGTTTTGTTGCAATATACAAACTTGATAATTTTGTTTTACATTTTGATTCACTAAGTAGAGACTGTCATGGTTTTTGACCAGTGAAGGTTCAGTGAAGGAAATTCAAAAAGTCAAACACATTTTACCAGTATCATGATTCAAAGCATTGCTGATGAGCTTAAAGTTGCTAATAACTACAGTACTGAATATTTGTTACATACTTATTCCTGATTCATGCCAAGTTTAAGCAGATTAAATTATTTTTGTAATTATTAAATTATTATTACAATTAAAATTATTAGTGATTATTGTGACTGTTTCATTACAGCTGATTCCAAAATGTTTATACCAGCATTGATGACTTTGTCATCACCATGTGTATTCCTTCTAATGAAACTATAGCAGCAGAAAGAAAATCTTCTGGTAAGTAACTTACATATTTACAATCACTTTCCATATTTCATTTTATGAAAGTTAATTTTATAATAAATGTTAAATGTATTCTTAACTGAAATGATTATTTCAAATTACAAATTAAGTTGTATTTCATTTTCATTAAATTGAATTGTTGCGACATCGAATTATTTCAGACTTTATGATTGGTGCATGTCATTTAATGTACCATGGGAAATAATAGAAAAGAAAACAATTGAAAAACTAGAAACAGGTGAACAAAGCAAGACAGTTATGGATGTCTTAATTGGGAATGTGAAGTACTACTAAGCTCACAGTCTACTCCAGCTGAAAAGTTGTACAGATTGCAGCGAAGTGTTATTTAATAATATTTAAGAATACTGCTACCAGAATTGATGCAACAGTTTCCAGAGCTGTTTACGGTAATTCTTAATGCTGTTTTATCTATCTCATTTCCATATACTTACATCAAATTATTTACTGAAGTGTTTTGTTAACAATTTTGTTTTATTCGGACAAGTTACTCGTACTTGTATAACTTGTATGACTTCTGATATTATTGAATAAAGGTAATAACTAAATTATATGTTTAGGTGAGCGGATTACTGAATCACTTTGATGTGTTGATAGGTGGGTTAAAAATCAGTAGAAAGTTAACAACTTCATTAGCTGATCAAAAATTAGCAGCATTTTTCTTCAGTTGTGGATCTACAAATGAACACCTAAAAAAAAGCAATCAATGGATAAGGCAAAAATTGCAACTGCTTCTGATCTTCCTGTGGTCCTGGCTTAATGACTGCATTGGTCATTCTTTTTGATGAAAAGTTGCAGCCTTTATGTTGATGGATGTATGTATAAACAGTGGAGTTGTTTATAATTTTTCATAACATTATTGATATCACAGTTAGTGAATTCCAAGAGATTTATGAAACACAACCATATTCCATATGGATGTGTGTGTGTGTCATAAATTAATTGCATAAAATTAAGCTAGTGGCTGTGATATTACGTTTATGTTTTATTGTTTATATATATTACATTTATGTAATATCACATATTTATGTAATATTTATTATGTTTTTAAATTAAGCTAGTGGCTGTGATATTACATTTATATATTTATTGTTTATATATATTACATTTATGTAATATCACAGCCACTATTTAAACATTGTGTGTTTATTCATAAAAAACAGTAAGCAACTTTTGATTTTGCATTTAAATTAAATTAGTAAAAACAATTTATTTTTTTGTTTTTAGTTTGAATTTAATACATTTCCATTTATATACTAGATGGTTGTTTAACTTTAAAATGTTTCTATAGAAAACTACTGCCATGTCTGAAGTTCCACGTAGTCAGCAAGGAGATGCATTGCTGAAAGCAAAAAGGTTTACTCTGCTTGTAGATGGTATTGTTATAGTAAAAAAAAAAATAACAAATTTTATGAAAGCATTTTGTTGTTTGTTCACTGCTTGCTATTCAACATTCTTTATCCTAATAAAGTATCAACAACCTTAGAATTTTGCCAGCGGTAATTATTAAAATTTTAGTTATGTATTTTTCTTATTTGTATTTGATTTTGATTTTAATAATATTTTATATATATATATATAATGTTTAGTATTTGTTTTAATTTTGTTTAATATTTTGTGTACTCTCGAGTCTCGAAAACAAGCGAGGATGGGAATAAACGGATGGGTGGGAATATTTGTCCAGATCTTATAAACTGCTTCTCCATTGCTTGGAGCAGTTACAGCAACTTCATCTGTCTTGACTTGGTTTAGATATATTTTCCCAAGTTTTAAGGCTTTTGTTAAGATAAGATTATCATGCTTAATTACTTTAAGGTCCGAATAAAACTCTTTCACTCTTTCTTAGTTTTGAGATATAAACTATTTCCCACCCACCCTAATTTGAGATTAGGGTGGGTGGGGAAAATATCCAAAAATTAATAAACGGTGGGGGACGTTTATCAAGAACTCGAGAGCAATGTTGTTTAGCAAGTTTAATTTGAATAAAAAATTCATATAAATTTATATTCACATTATTTTATCTTTTCAAGATTAAATAATATGAATATAAAAAATATTTTAAATTAAAATTTATAAGTTCTGTTTCATTATTTTTAGTGTTTTTTTTTTGGAATCAATCCTGAAAAGGGATCAAAATCCTGATGCACGAAAAAGGCGACGACAATGAATAAAATTGTATTAAAAACAATGCAGAAATTAGTTATATTAGTTATATACAAATATATTAATTATTAAAATACTAACACAACCTTATTATATATATATATATATATATATATATATATATATATATATATATATATATATATATATATATATATATATATATATATATATAAATATATGTATATATATATATATATATATTTATATATTTATATATTTATATATATATATATATATATATATATATATATATATATATATATATATATATATATATATATATATATATATATATATATATATATATATATATATATATATATATATATATATATATATATATATATATATATGATAGATTGTGTAAATACATATATTTATCTATCTTTATTTTATTTTAGATTTTTTGTTTGATAGATTGTGTATACACATGAATATATTTTATTGACTAATAAATAGACACTGTTAAATAAATTTGTCATTATTGTTTTGATCTTACTCGTCGAACATCAATACGATGTTACTATTGCTGCTTTATATAATAAATAGGGATAAGCCTGAGATTTTTGTAAAACAATTTTCGCTTAAGTGCGCAATCCAAAGGAGTTGTAGAAATTCACGGTATTATACCGTTACTCATAAACTCCTGTACTATACCGTTTTTTTACGGTACAGAAACGGAATAGATTACGGTAGAAAAACGGGAATTCAAATATAAATTCACGGTATTCTACCGTAAATTTTTTCCGTTTCTGTACCGTGAAATCACGGTATAGTACTGGCGTTTATGGGTCACGGTATAATACCGTGAATTTCACGGTAAAGTTTTACAGTGTACAGCGCTGCATTTGTGACTACAGCGTCTATATGTATGTCAATAGTCGTCGCCCTATAATTCTGAATAGAAGTTAAAACAGTACATTCTTTTTTTTCTTTTTTAAACATCTTTGCTTCCAACAAGGCTGCAAGCAACTACTAACTAGAGTTGAAAGTTACTGGAAGAGAAAAGATTAAGATTGTAGAGCAATGATAACGATCGACAGACGACTTAAAGGATTGCAAATCCTTTAAGTCGTGTGTCAGATCGTTATCTTGATTCAATACACGACTGATCGTTATCAGTCGTGTATTGATCGTTATCAATCGTGTAATCAAGAAAGCAAGATGAAGGAAATAAATTCCAAAGAACTGATGTTCGAGGAAAAAAACTAGAGGAATAAGAGTTTTTGGAGCACATAGGAACAGTCATTATAATAATTGAATGACGAGTAACACGAGAATTTTAGTTGATGGTACAAGAGACGCTAGCTGTTTAGAGCAGTGCCCATTATAGTGTTAGTAGAAAAGAGAAAGAGAAGCAACATTACGACAATATAATAATGGTTGGAGATTGTCTGCAAGAGCAGGTCCAACTATGTTTACAATGCGTTTTTGTACCTTGTTTAAAAGAGAAAGAGCATCATTAAAAGATCCGCCCTAGATATGGCAACAGTATTTTATGTAAAGACAGATTTGAGATTCATGGAGATAAAGAATAGAGTTCGTAAGAAAATATCGAGCTCGATAAAGAGATGCAACCTCAGCAGATGCTAATTTTGCAACGGATTTAATATACGGTTTCCAAGAAAGATCGGAAGTAAGAGTTAATCCTAGGAGATGGAGGGTAGATTACTCATCCCGTACATTACCATTCATAAATATAGAAAGATCTAAGTTATCGCGATAACGATTTCCTGAAAAAATTGAGTTTTATCTGAATTAAAGTTCACCAGTCAGTGAGCCCCATGCTGTGGCAGAATTCCTTTTTTCAGCTCAAATGCCCCCTCCAAGCAATCAGAGAATGTTGGCTTCTTATCATGGCAAGAATAAATGGTAGTATCATCAGCGAACAATGCCACCTTAGATGTGAGAAGATTATCTGGAAGATCGTTAATGTAAATCAAAAAGAGTATAGGGCCAAGGATTGAACCTAGAAGAACTTTTGAAGTTACAGAATAAGAAGAAGAGTGCTGTCCATTGAGGACAACTTTTATACTAGGATTGGAAAGGAAGGATTCAATAATCTTAAAGATGTTACCAGATACACCGTGAGAAAAAAGCTTATGGAGAAGACCAGCATTCCAAACCTTATCAAAAGCTTTAGAAATGCCAGCAGGCTGGAAAATAAGACTCTTATAAGCACTTGTTGAATAGTTTTTAAAGTATAGACGACAGCTCCGGAGAACACTTCTGCAAGACTATAACAGGTATGCTGATCGTGCCACAAGCTGTAAAAGAGTCTAAGCTGGAAATCACTTTAGATACAGATGTTGGCGTGATACGTGTGTAAAGGAATGGATCAACCTGTTTGATGGCTATATCAGGTAGAACTCAACTAGTGGAATCAAGAGATGATATTGATGAAAAGCAAACAATTCAGCTTTGTCTTTAGGTGAGGTGACTAAGTCTGAGCCATACAAGAGAGGTGGAATTACAGATTTGCCCTTATTACTGAAACAATTCAAGACTCCCCAGAAGTCACGAGACTTCTACAATCAAAACTATTTCTCCTTTGTTTTTGATAATATATTGACTCAATAAAAACCAAATAAAACATAATACAAGGTGTATAATATAAGGATTCGTCAAAAAAAAAATACGACACGCAATTTTTGACCGTTATAGACCCCTAACTCTTCGTTGTCACTACATTGTAACTCTTTAGTAACAAGTTTCGTATGAGTCGTCACAAAAAAATTACCCCTTTTCCCCTAACGCATAACGTAATTTTTGGCCGACCCCGAAAGCGAAAAGAAATAATAACAAAAACTAGTATTTTCTATTACGCAACGAAACAACAATTAGGTTATGTAACATGAGTTTCCGAGCAAATGTTTATCGCCTTAATACACTCCTACCTATCTTTACTTAAGACATATTTATCTATCGTAACTTATGACACTCCTGCATATCGTTACTTAAGACACTCCTACCTATCGTTACTTAAAACACTCCTACCTATCATTACTTAAGACACTCTAACGTATCGTTACTTAAAACCTTGGTTGTTTCATTTAAACTAATCATAGGAATGGTTTTAAAAAATTTAAATTTAAAAATGATTAAATTTTAAATTAAAAAAAAATTAAAAAAATGAGCGCCCCTTTTTGTTTGGCGCCTTATAGGCCGTTGCCTTGATTTGTCTTTGGGATCGTTTATAAATTACGCAACGCAAAATATATTTAAAAAACAGAAGCAGGAGACATTAAGCTCTTTTACGCGGTGATTTTCATTAAACTTCATGCGCTTAATGCTATTTAGTTGTTTATTTAAATTAAGACTCTGCGAGGGAAAATTTTTGATTTTTTATGTTTTGTTTATTGTGAAAGTTTGCATTATGTAATTTACGGACGATCACTTATGGCAAATGCGCCTATGCCTGTCGATTAATTTTAGAAAGTAAAGTTGAAAATTTTAGGTCAAAGGTTTTAGAGTTTTTTTGGTCCCAAGCCTCAACCATCGCGATTTTTTGCGTAGCCTCCTCAATGCCTATGTATTTGGTAAAATCTAATAAATTACTAGAAATTACGTAAACTAATAAACTAAAAATCGCAAAGAACTGCGAATGAAAAAGTTATTTTTTTAATATTTTTGAAAAAAAGTGTATGCACATATTAAGAAATTTTTTAAAATGATTTTAATTTCTAAAAAGTTTAAGTATAATGTAAAACTTAGTTTTTACAAAAAGGTTATAAAAAATATTATTTATATAATATAAGTATAAATCTATATATTTATACTTCGTTTTTGCCACATTTTCTTTACTTACTTTTTTTTAATTACGTGAGTTAGTGAGGAGAAATTCGGTCACAAAAACAAATTTAAATTTAGTACTTTTCATATCGACTTATCAGTTTTAACCAGTTACTTATACTATTGACAATATTCGAAATTTAACAAAATGAATATAGTAATTAAGGTTGACTCTTACATAATACAAACTCAAAATAAGATTAAAAGCAAAGGATTTTGTATAATAATAATTTAATTGATCATTCAAAATTACCTTACAAATGGGGTAACTTTGAATACGGGTTTCAAAGTTACCCCACAAAAGATGTAACTTTGAATACATATTCAAAAACGCATTGTTTCATTTTAAAATTTAATAAAAACAACAGTCTAGTTTCACAAGAGTTTATTATTGCTAAAATAATATAATATCCTTTCATAAAAAACACTCGTTTTAAAATTTGTTTTAATTGTTATGCTTTAAGAGAACTAACATAAAAATAGTCTCATTTACATCAGTTTCACATACAGACAAGTGAAACATCTTTACATTTTTTCAAAAAAACCTCAAAAGAAATTATTTTACTTTATGTAGGTACTTTAGTCACGTGACAAATTCCGTTGATGAAATTTTCGCAGTTTTTTTTTATATATAAAGTATACTTTTTCAGAATAACTTTAGACATATTATTTTATTTTTCATGTCATTGTAAAAACTTTTACGAAAAGTAAAATAATTATACTTTCATAAAATACCTGCTAGATTTTTAATAAATGTTTATTTGACTGTAAGAGCAATTTTAATAAATGTTTATTTGACTGTAAGAGCAATTTTAATAAATGTTTATCTGACTGTAGCAGCAATTTTAATAAATGTTTATCTGACTGTAGGAGCAATTCTAATAAATGTTTATCTGACTGTAGGAGCAATTCTAATAAATGTTTATCTGATTTTAGGAGCAATATTATCAAATGCTTATCTGACTGTAGGAGGAATTTTAATAAAGTTTTGGTAATTATCTTAGCAGAAAATTATTTTATTTGCGTTCTAGCACTCTTTAAAATAATATATAACCTTTTCTCGTTGTTTCTGTGTATTTTTTTTTTAGTTTTGTGATGAATTGGGCGGTCGGTAATATTCCTTTTGAAAACCAATTTTTTTTACAAACGTTAATAAAACAATTAAACTTTTGATTGGTAGACTTGAAAAAAGTGACAAAAAAGTTGCACTCCTTCGTCAGGAAAAAAGAATTGCATGCAAAAAATTGTATTATGTAAACAAGAAGTATAGCATAAATAAATAAACATGAAATGTTTTCTTCTAATAATATAAATAATCCTAAAAAAGATATTGGCTCTCCTAACATTGGAGAAAAGTTATTATACAAAAAAAAATAAAGATTTAAACACTTTAAGTTGTCTTCTCCTTGATCGCAAAATAGTAACATTTCAAAATGGAAGGTATTATAATGGTATAAGAGAGGTTATTATGAAATTAGTTTCTTTGAATGTCAGCATGAATAAAGTTAATGAGGTTATCACAATTGTTTTAAAAAAAAATAGCAAAGTTAGATGTAGAAAAGCTTCCCTCAATTGGTACAAAATCTCGGTTTATGACTGAAGCATTAGCACTTGCTCAGCTACAAGTTGGAGAAGAAATGATACATACCGTAGAAAGTAATTTAGTCAATTGTCTTCACAATGACGGTACCACTAAACGCCTTAGACATTTTCAAAATTTCCAAGTTACCACTTGTGGAAGTACTTTAATAACGCATTAATAGTATAATCTGCAATCACCAGCCTGAAATGGCTGGTGATTGCAGATTATACTATTAATGTGTTAACCAAAACATTAGATGATATATGTGACATTATAGATAATAGCAGCGAGGAAAAAATTTTATAACCTTGTATGTTCTTTTAAAACTACCATGTTTGATCTCCAGCTGGTTAATCCACTGTTTAATTTTAAACTTAAAGATACGAGGAAAAGTTACTGCCTAAAGTTATAAAGAACTAAGAAAGTGTAAAAAAAAAGGGAAGAAGCTAATTTCATTGAAATGTCAAAAATTATTTGTAAATTGCATTTACTAACCAACTTTGCAACAGAAACTGATAAAACAATTAAATCATTTGAAAAATTAGTTTTAAACAGTACTTATGAAAATATTTTTTAAGTCAATAAGCAGAATCAGTTGCCACTAGATTAATAAGAACTGCATGTAAAGCCTTTCATGTTAAGGGAATGATGAAGCTGGAGCTCCTGGGTATTTTAACTCATTTCTTGCTGGTAAAGGACAAAGTAAGTGTATGCTAGCATTCTTTTTTGGTAACCGATTTAAATTTTTATAATGCTGCAGCTTTGTATTTTTATTCCAAGGATATTTTAGAATTTCTTCAAAATTGGCCGAATCTAAAAAATCTTTTACTTGCAGTTAAAGAAGATATTAGCAACAATTTATATTTAGCAGAAGTGCGGGCTCTTGGAATAGTTGATAAAATGATTACTGGCCCACTTTAGCGGATAATTGAATCACAAAAGAGTATTCTTGACATGAATCCATTTTTGCTAACCTTAAAAATGAAACTTTCAGACTTGTGTAAAAATGATTCATCAGTAATGATTTCGAAAACACCTGTATTCAGTCCAAGTGATGTTAATATTAATAAAGATATTTTGTATGATAAAATATTTGAAGAGACTGCTGACACTTATTTGAATATTTTAACACTGCAGACATTAGAAGTGGTTTATCATTCGTTATTAGTTGTTCTTGAAAGACAATCTGGTGATCAACTTCCTGGAGGTAAATATTGGCATCCTTGTGATAATATAAGTAAGTTTGCAAAGAATGTCTCAACAACAAAAAAAGCGTCAGAAAGGAACTTTGCTGTATTAGATCTTTTAATTCGTACAAAACCTAATGCCAAAATACAAATTATACAAGCTTATACTATGTGGTATAAAAATAAAACACTAGACTCGTTGGATAAAAAGACTTTATGTGAGCGTGACTCGTTGCTTAAAAAAGCTTCAAAGTAACTTTATTAAAATGAAAGATAAATACAGACAACGTCATTTAGAATTAAAGTTTGAAATGAGTGAAAGATTTTCTGAAAAACAAAAAGCTAAAAAAACAGATGAAAATTAAGCTTTCTGAAAAAACGCTAAATCGGTAAATGAGTTGTTAAAATTAAGAACAAAGATGTGGTTGACTTCAAAAGAAGCATATGATGAATATGTATTGTTAGATGACAACTTAAAAACCTAAAAAATATTAGAAGCACAGTTGGATTTTTATTGGTATGACAAGAAGCAAAATGTGAACCTAATTATTTTTACAAACTAAAATGCTTGGTGATAAAAAAATAGACTTAACAAACTATGAGTCATTAAGTAATTCGCAACCAATTATTAGAACAAGGAGTTTTCCAGAGGCCGTTAAGAGAAAGATTTCTCTTAAAAAAAGAAAAGAACGAGATATTTTGATTTTGAAACAAAAAGAAGAGTTATGTGAAAAACTGAAGAATGCAAGACTGTCTCAGTTAGCCAATCAAGACTGTCTCAGTTAGTAAATCAACAAAAGTTAAACGCTAATTGCCTAATGTTTTAAATGATCTTAATTATCTTGTTGGGAAATGTTTTCAACATAAAATTATGAAAATCAACACTAAAAAATATTTTTGGTGTACAGGTAAAGTTCTTAGTATAAACAAGTTAACCCCAAATTTAAAAAAAAAACTTTGTTTGCTGTAGTCTATGAGACTGAAGAAAATCAAGCAAAAGACTTTTCCATTGGTTGTTGACCTTGTTTGGTTGCTTGTTGACCTTGAAAATGGTTATTGCATTGTAAAAGCTTAGTTTACAATGGATTTAATGTAAAAAAAAAAACAAAATTGTTAGTTATATATTAAATATGATATTTGAGAAAATTATAAATTCGTCAACCTAGTGTTTCAATTCTTCACAATTTGATGTTATCATTTCTCAATAGAGTAAAACCAGGGCTATAATTATATTAATGTGCATGATAATTTTTGCTGTTCTAAAATTTAAAGAGTGAATTAAACGTTGTTTTATTTGTTTATTACTGTTTAAAAGTTTATTTATGAAAAATAACAAATTGATTATTGCCTAAAGTTGTTGCCTCAAATTTTTGCGCATCATTTACACTAATGACAAAAAAAATCAAAAAAAAAACTGATTTTATAATTACGGATTTTTTTGTCTAAAAAAAAGTCAAATCATGAAGTATAAAAATGCAAATTTCTTAATAACCAGAATATACTACAAAATTGATTGAAATATTTGTAACAAGATTAACATTTTAAATGCAATAAAATTAAAATTAACATTTCAGGTTAATTATATAAAAAGTTTATAAAAGGGACTGAAGTGCTACTTCAAGACTTTTTATAACAACTCTTTTCAAGCTTAAAAGTAATTTTTTTTGAGTCACCTTTTTCTTTGACATTAACATAACACAATTTTTAAAGTACATTAACTACTGATTGGCTTACTAAAATTATAACTATTGTCTGGCAAACGATTGAGGATGATACTTACATTTACAATGAATGGTAGGATGGTAAATTACAATAGGATGATACTTACATTCAAAAGGGTAAATCCCATATTTTTTTCAAAACCATTAAGCTAATAAGTTGCCGATTACCTTTTAATCTGACGAATTAAATGTTTATAAGTAAATAAAGTTAGAACAAAGGAGATTTATTTTTTGTAAATGTCTGCGCTTTCTTTAAACAAGAGGTTTTTGATTGAAGTATTTTGCTCCTATATTTTTAAGGAAGATTTTAAAATGCAACATCAAGAGGTTGTAACAAATGGGTAGCGTTACCAGTTATAGAACTAGATACTATATTCTTCACAACAAAATACTATTTTCTTTAGTAAATTTAAGAACTTTTCCCTAAACATTCCATAAAAATTCCAGCACGTCCACACCAACAACCTATGGGAGTTTTTGAAATATTTCCCATTCAGTGACTATGTCCGACTTTGCGGGTGGGGCCGGACCAGAATAGGAAGTCATAAATGCTGGAGCTTCTACCATTCCAATATTATAGAAAGGATCATTTTCTGAAACATGACCTTGGATTTCAGCATGTAACGGTTCATTAAATAATCTTGTTGCAGCAATCCATTCCAGATAAGCATTGGATTGAGTAATCAGTGCCTCATACGCTTCATCAAATCCACCCAGTTTTTTCAGAGCTCTTCCTTTGTACAAGGGGTTAAGCAGGTTGGCAACAGAGTAAAACAGGTTTTGACAACCAGCGTCCGGAAGACAAACATCCAAGTTTTCCACCAATTTTTGGTGAAACATTTGTGTTGTTGGTGATGCCCCACCAGCCTTGATGAAATCCACGTATTTGTGTCTCTGTGTGTAAATGTTTGAGATAAAGAGGTGAATGCTTTGTCAGCAGAGAATCATTCTGAAATCTCAGCAACTCTTCTCAGAATAGGCAAAATTTCATCATAAATATTGAACTCATCTTCTGAAGGAATGACTGGAGCTAGTTTGATGTCATCTTTTCCAGGAATGTCTCTAATGGAGCTGAGGATACGACGCATTTTTACAATGCTTTCCAACATCATAAAAGCTGAATTCCAACGTGTGTGGAGTGATGATTTTCACAAATTTTAACTTATCCTTGCCAACAATATCACTGTCATCAAGCAACAGCTTTAGCTAAAAATTAAATTAGAATTATAAGAAACATAACATAAAAGGTGATTATTACTATTTACTATTATTAAAAACTGATATTAACTATGTTATATGTTTTTACTTTTTAAGTGAAAACATTTTATCAGTTATTAATGATAGCTATCATTTGAAAAATTTTGCCACACAAAGTGTACTGAGAAGTTTAAATTGCGCTTGTATTGTTTTAAACTATAAATTAAATTGCTATAAAAGCTAAAAAGGATGTTAAAAACTAGTTACCTCTTTTTTAATTCTTTTCTCAGACAAAGATGACTTGTGGCATCTTGAACTTAGTTCAGTTGCTCTTTGGATTGCTTCGTGAAGATCCAAACTGTCAAAATCTTTTGTTTCTTTGACAAATGCTTCAACTGCCAAATTCAAAAGATGATCAGCACACAAAAGAGATGCATCTACAAAATTGCACTTGTTAATTGCCGCCTTCATATTAGCGGCTGAATCATGGACACACACAACGGACGAAACTCCATTATTTCCGGCCAACTCTGAGACATTCCTGAAGAGCAAAGTAGAATTAGTTGTTTGCTTTTTGATATTTTAAAATACAAATTAATACTTTTGTTGTTGTTTTAGATATAAATAAAAGTATTTATTTGTGCCATTAATTTTAAACTAAGTGGCGGGTTTTGCTTAATAATTCAAACGGTTAACTTAATTAACAGAAATTTTACCCTAATAAAAATAAAATGCTAAAACATACTTATCCAGAAAAAGAGGAATGGCTTCAGCTGTATGTTATCCGGATAACGGAAAAACTCCACATCTTTAACCGGAATAACGGAAAAACATCACAAACATCTTTAACCGGAAGTCTTCACTCACATAGTGCAATGTACTGGCTTGGTATGCATCATTGTTTCTGCTTAGCCAGAGGTCAGTTGAGATTGAAAATCCAGCGGTCTTTGGCAATTCCTCCTTTAGAATATCATCCACACAGATTTTCACATTTTTGTACAACAACGGCAACCTAAAATTAAAATAAAAAATTAGTTATTATTAGTATTTCTCGTTGCATATCAATTTGGTTACCTACTAAGAAAACAAAAAAAAAATTGGTGTGGATTGGTCTTAAAAAAGTAGCTTTTAAAAAAATTTAGTTCTCTTGGAACTTCCTTTGAATTGACTCCCCACCCCAAAATAAAATTTATTTAAAACAATTAAAATTTTTCATACTTGAACCGGGAGTATGTTGTTGCAGCCTTCACATGCAATTTTGGGTTCCAGTAGTGAACAAAATCTTTAAAAGCTTCATGTTCAACCAAAGAGAATGGCAAATTTAAACGGGCCAAAAACTTGACAATTTCAATGTCTCCTCAAAGCTGTTCACGGTCTTGTGGCTTGTATTTTACCCAATGGTTTAAATTTTGGACACTCTGCTGATGGTCCGGAAAGTCTTTCTTGTTTAACTTTACTGCCCAACACTAACGGCGTCTTATCATCTCGAACCTGTTCATAAACCTCGTCTTCATTGTAGGTCTAAAAATTAATATGAAACCTGTTAAAGTACCTAATATTGAAACATTCATCAGCATTTATTGAAAGTTATTGATATTTATCGGTAAATCTTGTTAAATCTTGGTATTGTACTAGTAATAATAACTAACACATATGAAAATAAAAAATAATATTTAAATTAAAAAAGTAAAAACGTTTCTAAACTTTATTGCACCTGTTCTAACTCAACAAAAGGAGAATGGCGCTTTTTCTCCAGGACTGCAAACTGAACAGAATGCTTCTTTGTCAAATGTGATCTCATGCCAGATGTGTTTCTGTCCGTCAACTTGCAAATTGCAAAACAATACTTTCATTTTGCAGAAACAAGTCGCTCTTCATCAGGTGTAGTACTGACCTCTTTCATCAAAGTGATTCCAATCTTTGGTCCTTGGCATTGGCATTCTTCAAAATGTTATTCAATTAAAATTTTAATACTAATTCAAACTAAAATTTTAACTTCTTTTCTTAAAAAAAAATATTTATTTTTAGAGCTTTATTATGTATATCAAAGTAATTTAAAGAGTATTCAAAAACTTTTTCCCAGAGAGTTTTTAAAAAGGTTTTTATTACAATTAGCTAGTTAATTTCGGTTCAGTAGAACCGTAGTTGAAACCGTAACCGAAACCAAAAAAATTTTTAACTTTGATTGTTTACAGCATCACGTCAAATACAACATTAAAGAGTTTTACAATGACTTTTTTAAAAACAAAGCGTTTCTCTTAAAAAAGGAATCATTAAATGCGATATCATAGATCATTTTCCGATTTTTTTCTCCATAAATACAGATACTAAATTAACACTAGATAAAAAAAATAGCTTTTGTAAACTAAATCAGGCGCTTTGCCTAACGGTATTAAAGTTAATGATAAAGTTTTATATGCTTCAAGCGATATTGCAGTTGAATTAAATAAGCATTTTATTTTAGCAGGGCTTAACATAGCAAAAACTAGTCCATATACTGGTAATTCTTTTGAATTTTTACCTCAAAAAACAACAAATCTTAATTGCATTGAAATATCAAAAATATTAACATCTAATCTTCAAAAACTCCATATCAATGACATTTATTTATCATTCAAATTTGTTTGAATAAATGAATATTTGAAAAAATAAAATAGATTTGTTTTAGTACTGATTTATGGGATATAAGGCCTTTAAACGATCAGTATGTAACATGATTTAATAAAAAAAGAGCATGTGAAAATATTTTAATATTTGATGATCGGTTAAAGAATGATTTGATACTAGTAACTTGATTTAATTGTCACGTGATTTCAATTAAAAGTTACTACAATTGTTATAATTAAAAATTGATTTACCCACAAACGAATAAAACATCAATATAATTAGGAAATCATAATTACCCCATATATCAAGTTAAAACAACAAAACTATTTTCCGCAAATGTGTCTTTTATATATACGAAATTTGTCATTTCTTAAATTAGGACTTTCTTAAAGCATAGGACTTTGTTAGGTCACCACGGTATGTTTTTATTTAAAAAACTAAACAGCTGGATTGTTCTCCAAATCAGTTTTAGAATTTTATGGTAACAATATCGAAATATCGAAGCTATTTTCAGTTTTAGAATTTTATGGTAACAATAGCGGTTTACCATAAGCAGATGCTTATGGTAAACCGCTATTGTTACCATAAAATTCGAAAACTGACACTCAGTATAATTTATACTGCCTTGTATCAATATTTTTTGTATAAAAGTAGGATAGACTGCTATGAAACGCTTAACAAAAACAAATTTAAAAATGAATAACAGTACTTTGAACAAATTTAATTCAACACAACATTAAATGTACACAAACACACATAACATGACATGTTTTATATAGTATATATATATACATTTTTTATATAGTATATATATATATATATATATATATATATATATATATATATATATATATATCTTTTATATAATATAGTATTATATATATACATATATATATATATATATATATATATATATATATATATATATATATATATATATATATATATATATATATATATATATATATATATATATATATATAGACACACACACATACAGCTAGAAAAAATATGTGTATGCGACTAATTTAACACATGATATATTAATTTTTAATCATAATAACATTATATATTATTCATGTATGACAAAGGATATCTTTTAGTTGTTTCATGTTTTTGACAATTTCTATATAAGTAAATAAATATAAATAAATAAAAACCCCGTATGAGTAAAAATCTATACAACAATGTATGTTATGCTATAGCAACGAAACATGACTATAGTAGGCTAACAAACTTCTTTACATTTTACATGCTTAATAAATTTATTAACAAAAACCATGTAACTTAGACAGTGTATAAAGTATTCTGACAAATTTTTTTGAGAAAAATATCTGAAATGTTTAATTCATTTTTTAAGGAAAATTTACAACCTTTAAACAAAAATAAAACTTTAAATAATCAAAATATAAAATATTTTCAAATCTTTGATGTTTAAGGTTTTAACAGTTTTGTATCATTTCTTGTCATAATTACAACTTAAAAATAAAAAGATTTCTATTTAAAATTACTCCGCTATTCAAAGTAACGATTTACGGCATATAAAAAAGTTGATAAAAAATGATAAATTTTTAAAAATATTCTTTGAAAACGGATTTTTATTGTAAAACATACCGACTAAAATATTTTTATTTTTTGTTTTTCGTTAATATAGCATAGTTATGCAATAATGTTTTCTAAAACGACATGTTTTCTAAAACAATAATGTTTTCTAAAACGATATTAAATACTGAATTTAACGCTGCCTTTACCCATTCGTGAGTGTTTGACACGGAAGTCAAGGAAGCCATTAACACGGAGCAAATTGCGAAAAAGAGTAGCAGCACTTTCTGTATTAGAAAATGTGAGCAAAAGTGTATGCAAATATCTAACTTATGTAATCTTCAAATTATATAATGTTAAAACTTATATAAAGTTTTACTTTTGCTTTAAAATTGAATTGCGACATCCGACATCATTTCCTAATTTTGATTCAATAGCATTTATTTGCCAATTTAAAAAGTCTTGTTTATTAAATAGTGTTAGATTTTTCATCAAAAAATACGCTTTAGTGGCCGAAGTGGTAAGATCGCTGCATTGTAAAGTGAAATGGTCAAAACGTGGCTCACGAGCCACATGCGGCTCATGGACTTTTATTTTGACTCTTTTCGTATTAACTTTATTTAATCGCAAAACTTATTTTTTCGAAATGGATAAAGTAAATACTAACAATAATTCACTTCACAACAGCAGTAAGAAAAGAAAATTTGATGAAGAGAAAAGAATACTTAATGAAGGTCGGACAGAAAAATTTGCATTTATTGAAAAAGAAAATAAACAAAAATGTTTAATTTGTAATAAAGAACTTGCTCATAACAAGTCAGGGAACGTTAAACGCCACTATGAAACTAAGCATATAAATTTTTCCGAGGATTATACATTAAGTTCAGATTACAGGAAAAATAAAATTGAGTTGCTCAAAACGATAATTAACAATCAAATAAATGTTTCATCTTTCAGTAGAGAATCAATTATTACAACAGAAGCAAGTTTTGTTATAGCCAGAAAAAAACATCCGTGCACTGATGGAGAATTTGTAAAGCAAAATATTTCAGATGTTCTCTTAGTTTTAGATCCTAAAAATAGCAAAAACCAAAGATTAATTTCACAGATTCCTATTTCTCGATATACAACTGAAAGAAGAATATCTGAGATTAGTGCTGATATTGAGCAGCAACTGTTGAATGACTTAAAAAACTGTGAAGCATTTAGTTTAGCTCTTGATGAATCAACAGATGTTCAAGATAAATCTCAAATGGAAGTATTTTTTTAGGTATGTAACATCAGATGTTATTGTAAAAGAAGAATTACTAGATTTGGTTGAGCTAAAAGATACAACTCGTGGAGTTGATATAAAGGAAGCTCTTGAAACAGTTTTAGTTAAAGCCAATGCACCTATCAACAAACTTGTTAGCGTTGCTACAGATGGTGCACCAGCAATGGTTGGCAAACATGTTGGACTTATTGGTTTATTAAATAGTAATCCTAAGTATCCAGAGTTCATTCCAATTCATTATTTAACTCATCGAGAACATTAAGTAGCAAAACATTTTACTTTTCAATCGTTCTAAAAACATTGTCAGAAATTATAAATTATATTCGATCAAATGCTAAAAATCACAGACAGTTTAAAAACTTTATTAATGAAACAGATCTTGCTGACAAACCAAATGACGTATCATTTTACTGTGCTGTACGGTGGCATACAGGTAGTGATGCTTTATATAAGTTTGTAGAATTATTAGAATCAATTAAATCTTTTTTGATTGAAAAGAAAAGACAATTTTTTTTGAAAGACATTTTTCTTTTCAATCAAAAAAGATTTAATTGAAGAATTCTTGATGATATGAATTTTTTGGAAGATCTTTTGTTTTTGACCAATATAATGCAATATTTACAAAGTCTGAATTTCTCTCTTCAGGGAAAAGAAAAAGTTATACCTGATCTTGCTCAGACTATTTTTAGTTTTCAAAAAAAAAATTATATTTTTTCAGAAAGATCTTACTTTAAAAACCTTTAACCATTTTCCTCAAATGAAAAATATGATTATTTCTAATCCTTTAATTTAGTATGATGATCATAAGATTGAATCATACAGGGAAAAATTACAGAATTTACTAGAAGACTTTCAAAAAATGTTTATAGATTTGCATGCCCTTAAATCATCTTTAAGATTTATTTTAAATCCTTTTTTAATTGATATTATTAGTGATGGTTGTCCAACTCCATCAAACATGGTTGAAGAAGTATCTCAATTTGAAACAGAACTATTAGATCTCCAAGAAGATCAAAATCTTCTAATGCTGCATAAAGCACTAACTTTATTGGAATTTTGAAAGATAGTGCCTGAAGTTAAGTATCCCTTACTAAAAAAAATTAGTATAAAATTTATTTCAATTTTTAGTTTAACATACACAAGGGAATCTTTATTTTCCACTATGAAATTTGTCAAATCAAAGTATCGTGCAAATCTAACCAATGAGCATTTGTCAGAGTTACTTAGCACAGCAACTACAAGCTTGAAACCAGATTTTAAGAGACTTACGAGTAAAGTTCAGAATCTTTGTGCCTGATTGGAAAATTCATAACTGTTTGTAATTTTGTTACTTTTTTGAAAACTTATGATGTAAATATGCTTCTTTTAACAATTCTATAAATGGTTTTCTAGTGTGAGTAAAAGCTTTCTAGTGTAAAAAGGGAATCAGATTTTTACTTAACTTGATTGAAATGAATTTTTCGAAACACTCAAGATAATTTGAAATTTTAAACAAGCTTACATTTAAAGTAAAGTTTTTGCCTTTGAAATTATTTTTTTTCAATTTAGACATAAAAACTAGTGGTAAACATAAAATTTGTACACAAAAAGTTTTTTAGAAAAAGTTCTTCAGAAAAATCTATTTCTTTTCATAAAAAATTTAGTTTTCAACTTCATGAAGTATTTTAAAATACTTATTATTTATCTAAATTTTTTGCAAAAAAATCATTAAAAAAATAATGCATAATAATCTTCTTAACGAAATTTTTAATGCGGCTCTTCGGCTCACGTAAGTATTTGAATGCGGCTCTCGTGCCAAAAAGTCTGGCCAGCGCTGTTCTAGATATTTTTACTTTTATTACCGCAAAATCTCCTTGATTTTGATTTAAAGCATTTATTTACCGTTTTATAAAGTTATGCTCCGTATTTCGTTTTTTAAATAGTCTTAAATACTTACTTAAATAGTTGTTTGTTAAATTATACATGTACAATAATAATTAATAAGTTGTACAATGTTTATATCAAAGTAACTTTATGCTATAAAAATTTATAACTGTAATACTGGCTTTGCGGGGCGTAGTGATGAGTCAAACATCGTTTTGTTTTTGCCAGATTAAAATCTTTATTTATCATCATAACTATTTTTTTTATATATGCAAACTATTATTGCTTTTTATTTAAAACAAATTCTTACTTAAAAAACATGTGTTTTATTTTTTTTTTATAATTGGAATCTAATTATATTTATTATGTTTTAATCTAAAAATCTGCTTTTATTGATTTATTTTGTCATGTTAAATACTCTACAATGTTTTCTTCAAAAGAATTATGGAAGAACAATAAAGACTGCTGACAGAAGACAAAAGCTATATCTTTCCATAAAAATTTCAAACTAAAAATTGCGTAATTCGGAACACTCATAATTAATTCAAGAAGAATAAATTACAAGAAGAATAAATTACATGTATTAAATTTTAGTTATTTTATTGAATGGTATCCAAAATGTTCTGTATAGCATAAAAGTCCAGCCACCAATGTTAAAAGAAACGAAATCCATCCAATGATGTAAGACCAGCCGTATTTATACTCATGAATACTTACTTGATTTGTATACACACTTAATCCGATAAGTAAACATAGAGCTAAAAGAAAAAAAACTTATTTGCTAAGAATTTAAAAAAATGTCTAAATACTCAAGATTTCAAACTATTTACCTGATATATTAAGCACAACTCCAAGCAAGCTTATAGTGAAATTTTTATTAATGTGAAGCAATGCACAAAAAATAAAAGCAGTTAAATAACCCAAACACCCCAAGATCATAAAAGCCTGTGTTGCTTTCAACGCGTCTGAAAAAGCATATATATATATATATATATATATATACATATATATATATATATATATATATATATATATATATATATATATATATATATATATATATATATATATATATATATATAAACAGTTTAATGTAGTCAAACATAACGAATCAAAGTTTTATCAAAAAGTAGCAAAAATAGAGCATTAAATGATATTATTATATTCTTTATATTAAAAGTACGTAAAAACTTTTAAACATTATACCAGTTTTTTCCCTATCAATGCATTTGGAACTAATAAAATTATTGCATACTTTCCATAAACCTATATGGTAAGATCCATCCTGTATTTTTGTATTAACAGTTATATTTTCCCAGGAGTTTCCAGCAATCGCAAAAATGTTGAAAATGGCACCGACAACCATCAAGATAAAAGTTATAAAACGCACAACTTTTTTAAACAACATTTTTATGCAACAAACTGGTTTTTGTATCAAGCATTTAAGAACCGAGTACAACTAGCACATTTTTAGTATGAAGGAGAGTTTATTTAAATATGAAGAAGAGCTTATTTAAACATAAAGCGGAGCTTATTAAAATCTTTATTTACAAAGGGTTTTAATTTCCCAATGTTTCTAAATAGTCTTTAATGAATCTTAAAATTTTTTTTGTTTTGCAAAAAATATTATCTAAAAAATCTTAGTAATTATTTATAGGTTTATATTATTTTTATTCAAACTGAACTAACTACATAATAAATGTTATTCAAAGAATTTTTTTCTAATCGTTTTTAAAAACTTTATTAAATTACTTTTTTATTTAACAACAGTTTTATAATTAAATATACAAAGTTAACTACGTGACTAATATACAATTATTGTAGGTGTATATTAGTCACGCAGTTAATTCTGTATATTTTTGTCTAAGTTTTTAATTTTTTTCCTGTCATCATATTAACTTTTTTTTATCACCATAAGGTTGATATTTTATAGGAAAAATTAAACAACCAAATCATAAGGTTGATATTTTATAAGAAAAACTAAACAACCAAGCAAAGTACACATTTAATATGAGGTATAACATATAACAGGATGTCGCAGCAAATTAGGGTGCTGTGAGGGCTTCACTACAAACAAAGCTGATTTAGATAATAAAGTGATTAAAAAATTATGTGTTTTATACTTAAGTTTTATAATATGGTATAAAACTTAAGTATAAAACACCACGAGATTTTTTGAGCATCACGAGATTTTTTTATGAAAATCGTCAACCAATAAAAAAATCTCGTGAATCTCGATTTGTCAAAAATGATTTTTTTGTTTATACCTCACAATATTATATAACTTATGTAAGCATTCAAACATTAAAAAATGGACACAAACTCAAAGGAACGGATATTTTCATAAACGATTATTTCTTCAATACAATGGTAAAAGTTAGTTCCGTGGTTTGACGCCACTTTACCTTTTTGCTTCATTTTTTTTTTTTGAAACCCTCTTGGAGAGCTTTAGATACCTACTCGATACTACTACGAAGTCATTTTGTAACCCCTTTAGAAAACATTTTTCCTCCATGGTTTTGTACTATCAAGCGGTCATTTCACGAAGGGGTTTTCCACATCAAGATTTTCCACCAGTTTTAAAAATTATTGCTGTTTTTACGCAACTTTTTGAAGTAAATATTTTGCTTAAACTTTTCACCAAATAACTCTCCATATATATAGAGGGTAGTCGATAAAATTTTTTTAATTAGAGGAAAAAATGTATACGATATACAAAAATGATTTTTAATGCAAATGACCATTTATCTAAACTAAAAAAAAAATAATAGAGAGGACTGGTGGACTCCAGCCTTAAAATTTAAATGGAACTAAAAAGGTAGTAATCGCATTCTTTGGGTAGGTGTTACATATACAAACCCTTTAGGTGTTTTTTTAATTTTCAAATCAAAACATTGAATATTCTATTAAGAAGGGTTGTAAAATTGATGCAATCGTAAATTGAATATTCTATTAAGAAGGGTTGTAAAATTGATGCAATCGTAAATTTTAGTAGCATTTGTATAAGCCCTATTGAAATTTCATTTCCACTCTACGCAAAAGCAGCTATTGTTGAAAAATAGCTGCTTTTGCGTAGAGTGAAATTTTTTTTTTGAAACGGTCTAAAAAAAAACTTAATGAAATTATTTTTCACAATAAGGCGCAAAAAAAGTATTACCCGATTTTTAACTTAACAAAGAAACTAGCCAGCTAGCAGATTATATGGCTGAACGACCACAGGGCCACAGACTTAAATCTGACTCACTTAAATTAAAATTCTATTTAAAGAATCTTCTAAAACTTTAAAGCAGGCTGTTTACCTTTGCTCAGATGTAGCAGCTATCCTTAATAAACATAAAATCAAGGATTTGCTTATTACAGCTCCAGCAAAAATTAATGCTGGAGCTGTATTAACTTCTTGAAAAATTTATTAATGAACAATAATGATAATAGATTCAGGTTAGCAACTTAGTCGTTGCGAATCATTAAACATTAGGTTTGCAAAATTTAGTCCATTCAGAGGCAATAGTTCTATTAAAACACTAGGTAACATCCCAATACGTTGCGTTGTAAATGGTAAAAACATAGACAACCGCTGATTTGAATGGGCTTTTCTTAGCGCGCTAGACCCTGTAGGTTCTTACAAAGTACAATTAATATCTAGGAGAGCTAAATTTTGATGACATTGAATTTCCGGTAAAAGTGACTGATATCAAAAAGGAATGATATTGCCCTCTTACTCATTCAAGAAAATAAATTTCAATATGTCTGTATTAAAAATCTGGCAGGAATGGTTTATTATAATAGCAATTACATAGCTGCAAAACACCCTTGTAGGCAATGCCTCCATGTATTCTGTACCGCTGACATGTTAAAAACTCATCGCAATGATTGTCTTGGGATCGAAGAAAAGGCACAGCGCACAGTGATGTTGGAAAAGGGTAAGAGAAAAATTTAAAATTTAATAAATACCACAAGCAAATGCGAGTGCCTTATGCTATCTATGCGAATTTTAAATGTCTGAAGATTCAACTCTACAAAGCACTATTTTGCAGCTATTACTATGTGAAAGTTAGAAACGAGGGGTTTACAGAAGTTTCAACTTTGAATTGTGCTGAAAAAACAGTAGAACACTTTCTAGCTAGTCTTCAAACCGAGTTGGAAAGAATTAACGCAGTATTTAAAATTGCTAAGGAAATGGTTATGACTGATGTTGACAAAACTTCATTTATTGAAGCAACAATTTGTTAAATATGCTTCAAAAATTTTGGTAATGATAAAGTTAGAGATCACGAGCACATTACGGGAAATTACCAAGGCGCTGCTCATAGAGATTATAATCTCAAGCTCGCATTAGACCTGAGAGGTTACGATTCCCACCTGATCATGCAGGCTATCGGCAAAGCCAAAGGAGGTAAAATTAGTTGCATCCTAAACACTCTCGATAAATACATGACGTTTAGTTTAGATCAATTGCAATTCATCGACAGCTTACAGTTTATTAGCTTCTCTCTTGACGCTTTAGCTAAGTACCTTAAACTAGATGACTTAAAAATAACTTAAGTCGGCTCAGCTGATTGTAAGCTGCTACTGCTGAAGTGTAAGGGCTTCCACCCCTATGAATTCGTTGACAGCTTTGATAGATTTAATGAACGATGCTCACCACCTCAAGAAGTTTTCTACGGTAAGTTATCAAGAAATGGGATTAAGGGTGAAGACTATGAACACGCGCAAAATGTTTGGAATGCTTCTAACTGCAAGACGTTCGGTGATTATAATGATATCTACCTCAAGACAGATGTAAAATTGTTTGCAGATTTCTTTGAAAAATTCACAATTACAAGTATCAACTATTACTATGGTCTTGGTTCAGCTTACTATTTTAGTGTTCCAGGAATGAGTTGAGACTGGAGACTGGAGTTCAGACTGAAAAGAGACTGGAGTTCAGCTCGAGCTACTTATTGACATGCACCACTTTATTAAAAAAGAGCTGTCCGGTGGTATTTCAATGGCAAGCGAGCGCTTTGCAAAGGCTAACAACCCTGGATATCTAGACTACAATAGCAATAAATCAAATCCACATATGACTTTTTATATGTGAAAAAAATTGTTGTTGGGAAATGATGCAGTCTCTTCCAGGCCAGAGCTTTCAGTGGTGTGAGTCCTTAACTAAAGAAGTCCTTAAATTATTGGATAACCAGAAGAATTGTCGATTCATATAATGATAATTTTCTTGCTCCAGTGAGGATGATGGTTGAAGATAAACGGTTATGGGAATATCAACAAAAAATGGTTAGAAAACTAGACGTAAAATTCACAAAATGAAAAAAGCTTATGCCCAACTTACAAAACAAAGAAAAATACATTGTGCATTATTGCAATCTCAAGCTTTATCAATCGCTAAGGATAAAAATTACTAAAATTTACAGCTATTAAATTTAGGCGAGAGAAAGGGATGGCTCCCTATATTCAAATGAATACTCGGTTACAATAAAATAAAGAAAATTCTGATTTTGGAAAGGATTCCTTTAAGCTCATGAGTAATTCAGTCATTGGTAAAACTATGGAAAACTTATAAAAGCGAATCAGGATTGACCTTGTTCATGAAAGCGAAGAAGATTGGCTAAGGAAGTTTGTTGCTGACTCTGCCTACCTATCACATAAAATATTTGAAATGATGTTGATCTTTCTGCTGCTTGCAGTACAAAAACTAGACTAAAATGAAATCTGCTAGGCTATTTTAGATCTCGGCAAACACTTAATGTATGAGTTCTGGTTAAACCAGATTAAATCAAAATATAGCCAAAAAGCACAACGACTTTACACTGACACAGACAGCTTATTGTTCTGAGTGGAAACTGAAGATATTTACAATGATATGAAAATAAATTTTGAAAATTACGATTTTGATGAGTATCCAAAGGATCATCCATGCTTTTACAAAACTAATATTAAAGGTTGTCAGTAAATTCAAAGACGAGTCTGATGGCCAACTCATCCAAGATTTTATTGCCTTTAAAAAAAGTAAATCTTTTTTGTCCCATTTCTAGCTCACCTAGAGCATACAAATAACAAACCTTCACACTAGGAAAAATTAAATTTCTTCTCCTGCAGCAGGTATCAATTGGACTAAAACTATTTTTTCCATTTTGATTGCATCTATTGGTTTCCCAATGAGAATGAAGTTTGGCTGTTAATTGATTTTAAAACATAACGTGAACCATTTACCCATGCAACTATTTTTCAGTTATTAGTAATTCTTAAGCATACTGGCAACCAAAACGTTTTTCAGCTAATGTATAATTGATGGACTGTTTTCGATGATTTTCAGCTGCAGCTTGCCTAATCAGGATTTTATTTTTTTAAGAAGTTTTGTAGTAGCCCCTTTAAATTCACTTTCAGCATCAACTTGGATAAGATATTTTAGCCAGAACTTCTAATACAGTAGCAGCCGTTTTGTTAGTAATAGGTTCAGCGTCTTTTAGAAGCTAGCCACGTCAATAACCATTTATGCATATTTATAGGTATATCGACCAACTTTTTCACGAGGTAGATAAAGCAGATCAGCTTGGTGGACTTTATTAGGATTAGTTTTGTTAACCCTTGCTCTTGGTTTATAATAAATGCCATATCGCTTGCTTTGAAGCTATTCACCAGCTTCTTTGTCAAAACATTTGCTGCTGCTGCAAGCTATTTAATAGCAGCAAGACCATGCCAATACCCTTTTGGGCTATAGTAAATTTTAGAAAGCTTTATTATAAGTTGATAATTAAAATGAAATGTCTATAATGTAGAAACGGAAGAGTTATAAAAAACACAAAAAGTAAACACCTCATTGAGGTAGTTAAAGATAACAAAGAAGAATTTAAAAAGTATGTTAGTGATTTGCGTGGTAAAAAAAGGACACAGCTCTGTGCAAGATTTTTAAGAGTTACTTGTTATATATACTTATATGTGCCTTACCTTAAGTCAGAAATAATAAGAATTTCAAATAAAACTATTTTAATTACCGAATCATTACTATTTATGAAAGATTAAATATTTATGAAGCTATAAAGAATTTAGATTAGCTTTTAACATTCGCAGTGAGAAATATATTTTATCTAATTCAATATATCCTTCGATATATTCGCTTGTTATATCTTGGTCAGGAACCAATATTCGTCGAATGGCAGTTTCAGTTCTTAAAAATTGTGCCAGGCATTTCCTTTTACAATGTGAGCTCTTAAAGCATTTGCATTATTTTTTCCTACATCTTCTTGAGCTTCAATGTAATACATCTTTATCTACAAGAACACCCTTGTTCAATTATTAATTTTACTGCGTTGGGATAATTTTCTACCATTTTGAGAAGGCATCTATATCTAGTCGTCCACTCGGTAGTATCAACATGAACACCATCATTAACAGCGAGGAATGTATATCTGTCCCATGGGTGACCAGCGTTATGTAACAAAGTGATTATTTCTATTTATTTTTTTCTCACGGCTAAGGCAATAATGGAATTCGCAGTTTTTATTAGCCAGAAACTCCACAATTTCTGATGACCAATACTCATTGCTTTTTGAAAAGCCTCAATTCGCCAATTATGATCAAGTTGTCTGCTTGGAAGAAACCTTTGGTAAAATTACATTACGACTTCAAACTGGTTATATCTAATTGTTTCGATGGGAAACTTGGATCCAATAAAAAGAGAAAATTTCAAGCATCATTTTAACAGTGCATGCTCTCCTTTTTGGCAAGCGAATTGAAAAATATCCTCTCGAGAGCCGACCCTTATGATGTTGCTTTCTCTTGTAAGAGTTATGCCCATCTTTTTACTAACACTCAATCATTCATTTTAAAATCTGAAAATATTATGCATATCAAAATGACTCAAGCAGTAATAAAGTTACAAACGTGTTTTGTTCCTGCGACAAATAAATATTCAATATGATACTTTAGCTTAACTTTTGATTCTCGGTCAGCTTGGAGTCAGGTAATAACTTTATTAATAGCATCGACTCGTTTTTGATTCCAGTCAGCTGCTTTTTGCAACTTTGCTCTTCAATTGTTTTGCTTTTACCCTCTGAGAGACTTTAGGCTAATATTCCACTCCCTGTAAACGTAACAGCATTGGGTATTGCACCAAAGATAATCATCCCGAAGCATGCCGTCTTATGTCATTTGTTGTATTTATATAATTTATTATTTTGGAGGAGGATCGTTTTTCGTAATGCTAACTGGTATTGCGTATTATCTTTTATTTCTCATAAGCACAAACGCTTTAGTCTTTGCAACCTTACAATTATTAGTAGACACAATAACTATACATAGTTTTGGATGATTGTTTGAATTAGAAACTATTCAAAAATTTTTAACTTGAAGGTATCGAATTTTTTATTCATTAATTTTTTTTTAAATTTAAATTTAAAAATAGAAACTTGATTTTGAACTACTTGCATGTATTCCATTATGGCAAAAACAAGGATAATTTTTTGGTGATTTGAAATTGATCAGCTTTAGCTGAATATTTTTATATTATTAATAGCATATTAACATTATATAAAGTCGGGTGATTTACAGATTTTGATATAGCATAAATGACAAGTTCTTTGTCATCTTTTAAAATGTAAAATATTATTTTGAGGTTTCTGTCATTGCTTTTCAAAAACTTAAATGGTTTAAATTAGAACAATAATTTGTCCGAAAGAATATAAACTGTACATTGCAAACAGGATTAAAACGTTGTTTTTTGCTTTTTTATTATTCAGATACAGTTTAAAATGATTAAATTTCTTTTTTCTTAAACATATATGTAAGACACAACAATGAATCAAAGGCCGAATAGAAATGATCGGAGAAATTTATGGTTAAGTTAAAACATTACTAAAAAACTTGAACTGTAGCTGTAGTTATACATGCAGTATATCAGATATAAAAATAGACGCCTAAGTCACACTCTTTATGAGAATTTCTTAAACATTAATGTTTAAGAAATTCTTATATATGTCTACGAACAAGGATTGCGACGAATGATTAGGACATGCTCTGAAGTTGTAGTACAGAGCATTAATTTTGAAGATTCAAATAGTTCAGAAGAAGAATCTGTTCCTGTTAAATTAAGCAACTCTGAACTAAAGGCATCTTTGAAAGATATGTCTTTGTTTAAAAGTTTGGCAATTTTTATTTTTCAGAAAGATCTAAAAACATATTTGGATTATAAAAAATCTAAAGATTTATTTAACCTTATTACTGTTTTGTTATTTTTTTATTATATATATCTAATCTGTTTAGTAGCATAATACTGATAGCAGTGGAAATAGTGATATTTCAAATGAGTCCTTTGTTTCTTTTAACGTAAATAAAAGGAAATTATCATCTCATAGTGAACAACCCAATGGTTCTTTGTCCTCATCTCCCAAAAATAAAATGAAGAAAATTGCGCCTTTTAATTCTAACACAAGGAACAAAACCGTATGTTTTTATTAATCTAAAAAAAAAATCCTTATTGTTACAAATAATCCGAATTGATGCACACAAAAAAAGTATTGAAGCAGTTTTTATTATTCAAAAAGTTTATTATTTTTATAAATAATAAAGAATTCAAGTTTATCACATGAAAAAATTGAAGGCAATAAAATAAATAAAAAAGATAATGCAATATAATTCTTAGTTTGCATATAAATGTTTTTATTTTTATGAAATCAATTTTAGAATTTTGATTATTGCTTTCTCAGGAAAAATCCTAATTTATTTTTTAGATGATGTGATACTTAATCCAAATTACAAGTACTGTCTAATGTGTGGTTCTGCAGGTTAGGAAAAGTTGATAATAGTTAATAGTTTAAAGTAAATTAATTTTTTCATAATGTCACCTAAATGAGAGAATGATATAGAAACCTGGTTAAATCACCTAAGTGTGAGAAAGTTAAACATTAAAAAAACAAAAATTACGCAATGACAATTTAATAAATAAATAATAATCTAATAATTTATTTTTTACTAATGCAAAAATATACATTTTTATGACAGCTAAAGATGCTCCTGCATCGAAAGCCAATCTGGAGTCTGTGAGGAGAAGTAGAAAAGTGATGTAGAAATGATGTAAAAACTAGTAAATAAATAATAATTCAAAAGCTACTAAAATATTTGTTTTAAGTCTGCTCCGAAATATTGTATTGTTAAATATTATTTTTGTTATAATTGATTCTATATTTAACTATTTAATATTTAGTATATAAATTTTATACACATACTAAATTTTCTTTTTTTTTTACTTGTAGAAGTGCTTTATGATGTTAAATGTTAAAGGCACATAAAAATTTTTTCTTTTGTAATTCGAAAAACTATTTTACCGAATATTCAAGTGCGTTACAGTGCTTTTGAACGAGAGTCAAATGGAGTTAATAAAATAAATTTCTCTGACTCAGAAACTTACAAGTATTTGTTAGGTATATTATTTTATTTTACATTTTTACAAACATGAATAAAGTATTATTTAATGTATGACATATTTAACTAACTCCTAAATGCACAATTTAAATCTTTATTTTAGAAGATTGAAAATTTGAAAGAAATTCAGTAATGAACGAAAAATTTTATAATCAAATAAGTCGCTGGTTTTCAAGTGCTAAGGATAGAGATGGTGGAAAGAAAAATAGATTATTAAAAGAGAGTAGTGCAGAACGAAAGGACGTTTAAAATGAAGATGAAGTTCTATAATTTTTTTTTTTAATTGTACAAACTACAATTGAAAATAAATGCAATAAAAATATAAATAATACTTTGTTTGGCCCAACAGAATAAATTTGCCAATGTTAAAACTTACGTTGGGCCAATGTAAACTTGCTGTCTGGGTTGTACTAAATGATTATATTGAGCTATTTATTAATAACTTTTTTTGTGGAGAAAATTAAAAAAACATGTCTTAAAATGTAATTAGATGCTATTTGATGGTAATAGAATATAAAAATATTGTATAGAAATAGAGTTTCAATAGTTGATTTTTCACTTCATTTTGAAAGTAAATGTGTAGGAATAGGTTTCAAGAGTCAATAAAAATTTGGTTAACAAACACTTTTTTTTTTTACTGAATAGTGGTTTATTGAGCATTTTTTTGTATTTTGGCAATAGTTTATACCTTAGAACACTATATATATATATATATATATATATATATATATATATATATATATATATATATATATATATATATATATATATATATATATATATATATATATATATATATATATATATATATATATATATATGTATATATATATATATATATATATATATATATATATATATATATATATATATATATATATATATATATATATATATATATATATATATATATATATATATATACATAGTCTACGAGATATATCAGAAGGGGAGCCATATAAGCCATATGGCCTGAGCCTTCAATTTTGTTGGGGCCTCACATTTTTTAAACATTAAAATAAGCATCAAAATAATAATACTAAATTTTTAATTACTCTAAAATAATTAAAGTTGACTTAGGTTAATAAATTGATTTCTTTTTTTTTCTTTCTCAATTTATATTTACAAATTTACAAACTTAAATCTGATATTATAAAGATTACGTCATTTAATAATACAGTTAACCCTCCGTCGGGCGCGCTTGATCAAATTGATACAGGTCAGTCATTTTTATCTCGTACGAGTTTTGAGTTATGACTTAGCGTTCTGCTTTTTAGTAGCTTCTATTTTTTTCTCCTTTTTTAGTTGTACTTCATTAAACTAGATTAAGTCACTTTATTTTAAACTGTTTCTTATCATCGTGTTCAGATTGATACCTTGCGCTGTTGTACGCTACGTTTTGTGCGTTAACCTCTGTACGTTTGGTACGTTTACCTCTGTACGTTACACTTTGTAACTATGAGAATAGTCATAATTTTTTGTTCTGGTAAAAAATATTTTAAATTTTTAAACATAATTCTATATATAAATTTGTATAAGCTTGATTTATGTATAAACTTGTTTTCAAATTACCATTAAAACGACGTGAAAATTTGGAAGTTAAGGTCGGCGGAGAAAAGAATTGACCAAAGAAGCATACACTAACTCGAAGAAAATATATTCTTTTTTATAAAAATTACAAAATACAGTTCAAATTGAACTAGCAAATCAATGAATGGCCATCTTGGATTCAAGCCAGTTCTGGTCATGCTACACTTTGCCACCATATCTTAAAATAAACAGCATAACTTTCTGAGTTATTGGCGAAAATTTCATGCTTTTATTCACTTGTGCACAATTCCAGTCATATTTAATGCTAGTCTGCTTGACTAGTAGCCAATATTTGTACAATGTAGTTGCGGATAATTTTAATGGTATATTTTTCAAACTTGTTGCATAACATTTTTAAAAATGGTATCATTTTAAAAAATAAAGAAAGGTTTTGATACATTATTTGATACATTTTCCAATTTTTTAAATTATAAAAATTAACAAAATAGGCTATATTTATTAATCTTCTAATAAACTCAGAAGGTTATAACCTTCTAAAACTCTTAGATGACTAATAAATATAGCCTATTTTATTAGTTTTTATAATTTAATAAAATGGAAAATGTAACAAAAATGTATCAAATAATGTATCAAAACCTTAGAGGTAACGTTACCTTATAAGAAGTACTTCTTATGAGGTATGTAGTAGTTTATTCCATCCGCCTGATTTGTTATATCCCATTGCGTAAAACTTAAAACGAAATAAAGGTTTATAACTGTTAAAAATATATCTAAACGGTTTATAACTGTTAGAAATATATCTAAACGTCTGTACTACTTTGTTAAACATAAACAAGGAGAAAAACACTTAGTGAATAGGAATTTTAGAAATAAAGATTACATAAAAGTAATATTACAAAGGCGATATAAGAAAAATAAAATTTAAGACAGGTGGCTCGTAAAAAAAAAAGGTGTTTGCGGAACACATCAGGTGGAAAAAGCAAATAGTTTAGATGGTAGCTTTCTTGTTAAATTTAAAAAGGTGATTGCTACCTTTCCATTAACTTCAGATTAATGTGCTACCTATGTGAGATTACTATGTTCAGATTATGTGCTACACTAGATTGCAACCTTTCCATTAACTTCAAATTAATGTGCGCACATTTTCTTTGCTTTTGTAGATGTCATTGTTTGTGCTATCAACAACACCAACTTAGTGTTATCATTCTTTATATTAAAATGCTGTGTTGTTCTTATTATATTGGTAAATGCTTTTATTTTTGGAATAAATTTTGGAATGTATTTATCAGCAAGATTTAATAAAATAATGATTTTAAACTGTTTCCTAACAAAAAGAGGCAAAAAGATTGCATCTCTGAATATTTCTATATTTAATTTAATATTGCATATTATGTTGTAATATAAAAATATTTTGTTATAATTTGTGTTATATTATAATATATATTGTTACAATATAATTATAAAACTTTATTTATTTATTTTATTTTTTCTGTGTTTGATTGTGAAACCCCATCCACTAACATCTTAAAACACAGTGTACAAAAAGTGATGTTACTAGAATCTAAATTTTACTTATGTAGAAATTTCTAAAATAGAAAGGCATTTTAATATAAGACCAATGACTAGTCTATAATAATTGATTGAATTATGAGAATAAATCAATAAATAATCATTAAAAGCAATTAAAATCAAAAAACTCAATTTAAATCATGATTCTTATTTATCCGATTTAAATCATGACTTAAATCAATTTAAATTAACTGATTTGAATTAATTGATTTAAATCAAAACAACCCTGTATATACTCCATTTTTCTAAGGCAGAGGGACATTATTGTTTTTATTAATTTTTATTAGTTTTTAATTGATTTTATTGGTTATTGTTCATACTTAGTTTGCGTACAGCAGTTAGCAACTTTAAGCTTATACATTAACTTTAGTTATAACTTATTTAATTGAATGCACACCAGCAAATTTCATAATTTATTAAAATATTATGAATCCATCAGCAAGTATATATTTTTAACATTAAAAATTTGCCCCTCTGTCTTTAATTTTATTTGCTTTATTAGTGATTTTTGTATTAGTGATTTTTGTATTTACTTTCATAAATTCTTAATGTTGTATGTAATTTGTTGTATAGTTTCTTAAGAATATCATTAACTTTATTGTTTCAAGTAAAATTGTATCCCCTAATGATATGCAGGTAATAATGGCACGATCCTCAAGTATTGAAGTGCAACTAGGTGAACTGCAAAACACATCAAATTTAATTTTAAGCATAATTAGAAAGAGTAACAAAGATATGCCAATTAATGGTTTGCCTTAGCGTGTCATTGCGACTAAAAGCAGTAGAGAGTTCAAGTACTTTAGAAGAAAAAGAAAATACTAAAGCAAATGGTAAATAATTTTTTATGATTTGTTTATGCATTTTGTATGATATCTTTATTAGGGGTGTTCAAAAATTAGGTCATGGATAAATTTTCGCTAACAAATAGGCAATTTTTTGCAGGCTGTAATAAAGAAATGAAAAACTGTTTTTCGTTCTTTTTTTTAATTATTTTTTTATATCGCACTAGCCTCATAAAATTTTCAAAAAACTTTTTTTTATAAATTGCATAATATACCGGGAAAAAATTAAAAACTGGATACTATTTTAACAAATGAATGTTTATGTTATTTAATAGACATATACCAAAATTTATCAATGTAGGTTCATTTTCATGCTTTGCGTCAGACCAGTAACCATTGTTGACACTTTTTACCGGTTGCAACCAATCAATCAATGAAATCCAGATATTTCTGAAGGTGGGTCTTCTGATAAAGATAGAACTCTGATTTTTTTTGTGTATGCTTAAATAGTTTACAGAAACAAATAAATCAGCAGTTTTTTTTTGATTAACCACCCAAAAAAAAAAAACAGCCGATCATAACAGCAAAATAATTGTAATTTTAATATATCACTTTACTTTTTATAGGACTATTTTGGGCAAGAACTGACCACAAGACTCTTATTAAAGCTAACATGATGGATAAGTTTATATCTATGGAAGACAAATCAAATGACATTGCCTTTATCAGAAATCAGATGAGAGATCGCAAGATGTGTATCAAAGATCTGGGCAAATCCAAAGCTGACTATTCAAAACAAAAAGAAAAGAGAGATCTGGAAAGAGTGACTAATAGAATACCTTCTATTGTAGATGCTCAGGGTTCAGTACTTAATACTTCAAACTCATCTGACACACTCAGTTCAAGTGGAAGTGAATATCAGCCTAGTCCTGCCAAGAAAAAACACATCAAATTCTCAATCTCAACATATTGATATTAGCAAAGACACCATACATAGCACAATGAGAAAAACAACTGCGCTGAGCTTTCCTCTAGACCAAAGCTGCGTGGAAAAAAAATTAAAAAAAATACGAAAAGCAGTTTTTCATTTCTTTATTATTGTCCGCAAAAGATTGCCTATTTGTTAGTGAAAATTTTTCCGTGGCCTAATTTTTGAACACCCCTAATCTTTATACAAATTATGTACTTAAGACAAAATACTCTTTGAAGGTTTTTTGTAAATGAGATTTTCATATAAATTTAAGTCTAACCAAAAGTAATTTTTGTTTATATTTCTCTATAAATTTGAATGTAGCCATGCAAATCATATATTTGTAACAACGATCTAATGTTGCATAAAACGTTAGGCCGATATACAACATTTGTTGTTGAAATTGAGCATGTAGCTAATTTATAATAACATTTTATACAATTTGATTTAATACTATTTTAAAACTTAGCATGATAATTTTGATATTACATTTAAAATACTAATTTTTAAAACAATAATAGCAAATATATATCAACAACAAAAAGTGTGTAAATCATTAATTTCAGGTTTTTTCGACACAAAGTCATCTATAAAAAAATTTAACAAGTTTGATTATTACTTTATAATAATGATTATAACTTTTATAATTTGATTTTTAAATAAAACTATTAAATAAAAAATTATACTATTTGTTATACTATTATAAATATAAAACTTTGATTATATAAATAAAAATTGTAATGAATAGAATCAATACTTTTATTTATTATGAAAAAATAAGCAAATGCTAAATTCCAAAAAAAAAAAAAAATGCGTGCTAATAAAAATTTATTTAAATATGTACTTGGTTATATATTGGTTTTGATTATAAGTTATTTGAACTGACATATTGGTTGTTTTAAAGTCAAAAAATTTCAGACATTTTTAATTTTCTTTATTTTTCTTCCGCTAGTAAACCTTCTGTTCTGTGTTATTTCAAAGTAGTTAGTAATAGCAAAATTAATATAATAATATCAAAATTAGTTTTTAAACTAATAGCATTTAAGAATCAATGTTGATAAAAATCTTGATGAGAAGTTTCGGCAGTTTGTTCAGTATAAGGTACGGGTGCACCGATGCATCGGCCTCGGCATCGGTCATGGTAACCATCGGCCAGTGCTGATAGTTTAAAAAAACCAGTTTTTTTAATTTTGTGTTTCTATATTGTATAAAAAAATATAACAATGATATTTTTTTATACAATATAGAAACACAAAATTAAAAAGACTCATTTTTCAAAACAATCGGCATCGGCCGATGGTTACCAAGGCCGATGCCGATTGTTTTGAAAAATATTTTTTTTTAATTTTTTGTTTTTAGTATATTTATTATGTTTTTTTATGCGATATAGAAGTACAAAATTAAAAAAACTTATTTTTTTAAACACTCGGCATCAGCCGATGGTTACTAAGACCGATGCTGTGGCCGATGCATCGATGCACCCCTAGTATAAGGCCCAATAAGGGAAATCTTTGTGACTGATGAAATCCTTGATGTGGTAGAAAACGGTGTGAACTTTTTTTTTTTTAATTTTTATTTTAGGTGCCTTAAGAAGTCTTTACAGTCTTATCACAATGCACCGCGGATGAGCATTTAATCAGGAGTTCACGCCTCTTTCCGAGTTTATTGCAAATCTTGCCCAGAGGTGGGGTTTGAACCACGGATCCTTTATTTCTGAGGCACGCGTGCTACCACTGCGCCACAGCTGCTTAAAACTTTTAGTGTTACGATTGCACTAGTTACCATTAAGTAACACCCATTGAAATTTTTAATTCTTCGCAGCAAATTCCGACTGGAGGATGAACCCAAAGCAATCCTTGACAACTAAATTAAAGCTTTTGAATGCTTCAATAATGTGTAAAATGTTGGGAGCCATGTTTGTATCAGCAAGTTATTGCAGCATATTTATATTATTAAGAATCTTTTTGCATTTATTTCTCTCGAATTGGCCCCCATAATATGGGCTCAGTTGAATATGAAGAGCAGCTAACACTTAATAGCTTCTATCCAAGCAGTTTTAAGGATCATCAAATAATGGTTGACAACTCATAAGAAGAAATGAAATTCCATTCGTGAGATGATTTCCAAAATCAGAACATTGTTAAGCCCGCTGATGATTGGCTTTCGAATGGCATTGTCAAACAGCATTAGCAACAACCTCGTATTAGCAACAATCCCACCAGATTGCTGAAAAGACTCGAGGCTGGATTTTATTGTGTTTGCAAGCTTCAAGATTTAGCAAGACACTTGGCTTTGACGTCATACCATCTACAGAGGGGTGCATACTTAAATGGGTTTGAAAAACACAATTTATATTTGCAACTTTCATATCACAAGCAAAAGTTAGTTTAACTCCATAGCATTAGTCAGTCGTTAGATTTATTCAATATCAGAGTGAGTTTCTGGCAAGTCTTCTAATACTGCAACAAGAATTTGTCTCATCACAAAAGACTGGCAAAGTTGCTGTCTTTGTCAGCTTTTTGAGTGAGAGGTTGTTGCTGTGGCGGTAAAATGGTTTCATCCTTTTATGTTTAAAAAAAAAAATTAGGAAAAAATTTATCATCATCAATTCCAAGCTTAACAAAATAGCCTTTAGAAATTTTGGAACATTGAATAACAGTATACACAAGATTTTACAAACCATTGCAGTGAGCAACAACCCAAACTGTACCAAAATCTTTTTTGTCAGTGATTTTTAAGTCATAGCATGTAAAGAATTTACTCGAGTATGGATCAGTTTTTATAAAATTTATATAAAAGTTTTGCTCTATCATCTTGCTGCTTAATTTTTGATTTACAGTTCTGACAAGTTTCTTTTATCATTTGTTTGATATGCCCGTATTTTATTGTACATTTACACTAGCTAAAGAATTGTACATTTACACTAGCTAGCTGGACAATACTTTGACTTAAAACCAAAACGTACATATTTTATATTTATATTAAACTTTGTTTAGAAATTTTATTTAAACTATCTTTCTTTCTTCCTAATAGTCAAGACATTCCTTCAATATATATGTATAAATATATACGTAAAAATTGTAGAAATACTAAATTCTAGGCCCGCCAGATGCTTTGACAAGATAAATATTTCCTTTTGGAGATAATTCTTTATAATTTTATTATTAATTGCAATGTTTTTGGCTGATTAAAGGTTTTCCCTGAACTTTATTTTAGAGAATTAGATGGGCAAATCTTATCCTAAAGAGATACGTGCTGCAACGCACACGTATCTCAACTCTTTAGGATAAGATTTGGTTCTTTAAGATGATGATATCTTGTTGCTTTGAACAACCAATACTGCAGAATAGGCTACAACACATTGTGGCTTTTGTTTCAAATCTCACTTGTGTTGACTTGAAATTAAAGAAAGAAGGGAGTGCAACTTCCTTACACTCTTGTTTCCTATTTAATTTTCCTTGGACTGGCAAAAAGTTTTCCTCCTATTTTATTTTTTTAAGTCAATATAAAGTTCTTAGTCAATATAAAAAATATCTGGTTTTCAAAAGTTTTTCTATTTTATAAGAAATAAATATTTTTTATCTTTTATGTGGTAATCCCTAGAAAATCTTTTCGACCATTTTGTAGCATTTTTATGCATTTTGACAGTAGTTTATACATAGGGTGGCCATCTGCGAGTATTTAGCCGAGACAGCTCAGTGGACAAAATGTCCCGTGTCCTTTATATGACCACATTTGTCCCGTATTCTTAAATTATTTAGTACAAGTTTCATTTTTTAATTTTTAATGAAAATTTTACCGCTTTATTTAAAAACAAATTTGCAATTTATGACGCCGTCGAATTTCTTTCGAACTTCGAATTTTGTCGTAATATCTTAACCTATTTGAAAGTTTTTTAAAGTGACAAGAAATTATTTATTTTAATATTTAAATTTGTATTTGTGATTCCTAAGTAAGAATAATATATTAAACTAGTTATATTAAATAAGATAGTAAGTAAAAAATATACAATTAAGATTGTTTTAATTAGTAATTCGACTTTCTTATAACATCTTATCTGAGAAAAAGAAACGAAAAGCTTTATGAAGTGACAAATATGCAACTGAATTTGAATTTATTAAAAAAGTGGTCGGAAGCGACAGTAAAGCGATTTATTACAAATTATGTTCAGCAAAATTTTCAGCTGAATTTGGAGGTCGAAGTGATATTGTTCAACATATTAATACTAAAGAGCATATACCGTCAATTGCTGCTGGATTATCAAACAGGAAAGTAAACGAATTCTTTAAAAAAATAGACGGATCAAATAATGATCTTGAAATTGCTGCAATGGAAGCAACATTTGCGTATCCTACTGCTAAGCATTATTTTTTATTTCGTTCTAATGATTGTACTTCAGAATTAGTACGAAATCTTTTTGAAAAAAAGTTTACACTTGGAAAAATTAAAACAGCTGCTGTCATAACACAAGTAATTGCACCGTTTATTGATGTGACAACAAAAAGTGAACTAGAAAATGACAACTTTATAGCTCTTGTAACAGATACTTCCGATCATAAGTGCATCAAAATGTTGCCAGTAATTGCAAGGCTCTTTAATCCAGTCATTGACGTTCTGAACAAAAAAAATTTTACTCCAAACAATTCCAAATGAACAGTCAACAACTATTTCTAATTTAATTTTAGAAATAATTGAAAAACCAAATTTAAAGGAAAAAGTAGTTGCATTCACAGCTGATATCGCAAATTTGAACTTTGGTGGAGTCAATCGTAATGGTGCCAATAATGTCTGGTGTAAGTTTCAAAACGATTTAAAAAGAGAAATTGTTGGAAATGGATGTATGGCTCATATAGCACATAATGCTTCAATGCAGGATGTGATACGCTTTATATTGATATTGAAGCAATTGTTTGTTAAAATTTGCAAACACTTTTATATTTACACTGTGAGAACAGATTTCAAATTCAAACAATTTTGTGATGAAGTTGATTCATATTATAAACCTTTGTTAAATTATTTAAGCACATCCTTTTTTAACACTTCAACCAGCAATTTTTTGTTTAATTGAGTTTTACAATCCTTTAAAGGACTACTTTGCACCGTTAACAAAGTGTCCACCAGCTATCAAATCTTTTTTTGACTACAGTGTTATTTATTGCAAATCAGCTTAAAAATTTCAATGGTTCAATAAAACTTATTGAATCATCATCTACAATAAGTTTTAAAGCAGCAATTCAAATGAGAATATTGAAAGGAAAAATAATAAATAGAAAAGCATTTAGATTTCTACCTACTGACTCTAAACCTGAATTTCAAAAACTAAGTGAATCTACGAAAAATCAAGTAATAATCAAAGTGAATGATTTTATTCAGTTTTGGGAAAATTCAATAGATGGTTCGCAAGTTTTTATATGGCGGATAATGAATAAATATCCTGCTTGGAATGATGTCAAATTATCAACTCAATATGTTAAGAAAAGATATGGAGAGAAGTTTAATAATATTATTTGATGTATATATTTGATGTATAATTATGTTGATTTACTATTTGAGGAATATGGCTTAATGCGTTATATTTAAAAAAATATTTAAAATAATATTTAAAAAAATATTGATTTTTTTAATAAAATAAGTTATTACTGAATTTCTCAGCCATTAAATTAAATTTTAAATTTAAATAAACAAAAAAAATTTGTTTGTAGTACAGTAAGGTTATGCAATAGGGTGTCCCAAAAACATACTTTCCCTTCAGGATACCTCTCATTTTTTTCGCATTCTCTGAAGTCCATTAAAGCTAAAAATCAACAGAAAAAAAAATTTTGAAGCCAGGAAGTGGTAGCTGTAAAATTTGAAAAAATTAATTTTTTTGAAAATAAATGTCCGTCGCATCAATGTTGGATTAATATGTAATGAAATTTATTTTTATCTTTTATTTTGTTTTTAATAAAGTTAATAATGATGCCTAATTATCGAATAGTGCTATTATGACTTTTTAAAAGCATATTTTGGTTTTAAGAATTGGGGTCGGGTATGTTTAGGCAAAATGTATTGAGAGGCTCTGAAATATGATTAAGCTTACAAAAATGCGTACTTTCTCATAAGTATTGTAGAAAAGACAAATAAGCTTTCTTTGAATTTGATATATAAATATTTTTATTTTGCTCTAATAAAAAACGACTTCATCAAATGGTTTTTATACATCAAGTAAACACCTTTAAGAATTCTGGTATTATTAGATTTGTGCTCGAAAACATGCATAATTTAGAGCTTTACCAAAAGCCCTAAATTACGCTCACCAAAAAGGTGTACCAGAAATAGGTTTTAATTTTCCTTTTTGCGGACATTTCTCATGTTTTTGCCATTCTCTGAAGTCCACTGAAGCTATTAATAACCAAGAAAACAAAATCAGTTGTCAAAAATTGATTTTTGTAAAATTTAAAACAATTAAATCTTCTGAAAATTAATGTTGTTTTGTTGTCAATGTTATTTAATTTCTTAGGACATTTTTCTCATTATTTTGTTTTTTTTAAACATTTATTGTTGAATAGTAAGGTGAATAATATTATTATTAGTGTAATGCATGCTTTTATTTTATATAAATATTGGGTTTTTGAATCAGACTTGGTTACGCTTATTTAGAATATTTTAAGAGGCTCATAATTATTCTTAAGCTTTCAAAACCGTGTGCATTCTCGAAGACTTTGTGGTCAAAAAATAAACCATCAATACTTATATATAAACATTTTTGTTTTGCAAAGCAATAACCATTAAATGGTTTTCATGCATCAAATAAATACCCACAAAAATTTCAGTATTCTGCTCATAAACATGATTTAAAGTAACACACAACAAAATGCTTATCATACGCCTAACTTTTAAACATAACCTTAACCTCATATGTTTATAAATGTATAACTCTCTTATCAAAAAAAGCATGTCACATGTGAATTTAAGTCATCTTTGGTCATTTAAAAAATTCAGTTTTGTGGCTAACATTGGTTGTCCTGTCAAAATAGAGGCAAATATAGAAAAAAAGAGGAAGACACTAATACCAGAAAGCTACTGTTTCCTATTAAGTATTCAATCAATCAGCTGTCATGGGCAGCTGGTTGATAGAATATTTAAACCAGCTTCTCAGCATTCGAAAGCCTCAGATATACAAGTTTATAAATGACCATTTTAAAATTCTTTACATCCCTGATTTCAACAGTGAAGTTCTTTTATGGAGTTTTTACCATCTTTACAACCTTCCCTGTTCTGATTTATCTGCGAGCAACACATGTTGGAGGTACACATTTCTCATTTCGTAGAGGATCTTTTTGATAAGAAAATAAAATGGCACATGAAAGTATCATATGCAAGATTATATAAAGACTGGTCACTCAGAACGAGGTGGATAAGACGGAGCACATCAGGTTTGATTAAAATGGGTAACAAGTTCGGTTGTTTTTAAACAACATTAAAAGGAAGGTCCTGAAGTTCCTCAAGAGGCCATTAACCACAGAGATATTCAAAACGGGAACTACAAGAAGCTACGTGAACTAGTTGTCTTTTAATTTTTAGGAGATGTACCACTATTTTATTTTCCTCAATCTAGAGCCTTCTATTAATAGTTACATTATATTGTAAATCACTTTTTTTATTTTTTTGGGAAGGGGGGGGGGGAACTACATTTCAGATTTTTTTAAAAGTGGCATTAATAATTCATTCCTTAGGTGTTTGGTAAATCCTTCGTATCTGCTTGCTTATAGGATGACTAAGAATATATCCTAAATGATAAAGTCGCCAGAGAATAACTTCTTAAACTAATAATTAAAATAATAAGATGATAAAATCGCCAGAGAATAACTTCTTAAACTAGAAATAAATATTTTTATGAGACTTTCAGTTTTCACAAAAAAACTGCACTTTTTTTTGAAAAATGAAATTTTACAGCTATCAAGATTTAAATTTTACTAAAAGTGGGCTTGCATGCTTTTGATAAAAGTTTTGACGCTATTCAAACGCTTAATTAAAATTGAGATTCATTACATTTGAGATACACATTTTTGAAAAAATCAGCAAGGTTTACTTTAGATTTTTTTCGGAAGATTTTGCGCACAACAGAGTTTTTTGAAATTGCAATAAAGTTTTTAGAAAGTTGTTTATTATGATTTTATTTAGATTGGACTAATATTAGATAATTTCTTATTAGACTGAACTAATATTAGCTGGTTTCTAATTAAACTGGATTAATACTAGCTTATATCCGAAACAAGAGTGAAAGGCTTCAAAAAAGATTTTCATTAGGGCAAAGTAATTGTGATCTAGAAATAAAAGTCTAGAATATTTAATACAATTTAAATAATATTCAATATAATTATTACAAGTTTGATTTAAAAATATAATTTAACAAATGTTACAATTAGCTTAAAATTCATACATTGTATTTCTTTAAAATGTCTTCTGAAAACTTGTACCTTAGTTTTTCTCTATGCTTGTAATGGCAAAGAATATTTTTTTTATAATAATGACGCAATGCGCGGGCTAGTTTTTCATAAGTCATCTTTGGGTTTCCTCTTAATTTACCCCATTTTAAAGAGATTTTTGCTGAGCTGGTGATTTCAAACTCTCCAGTTTGCTTGTTAATCCATCGGACGCAATCCGTTTGACTTTCTTTAAGTAGATATAGCAAATATTCGTAAAGTCGAATTTTATCTAAATTAATAACATTTTTAATGCCTTAAATTAGTGTTCTTTCAAGTATTATAAATATATAAGTACTTATAAATATTATATAATAATAGTATAATTATTATAATATATTATTATTTTACAAAAAGATAACAAATTGATAACTTAAACTTTAAACATTCTTTGAAATAAAAATATTACTTTCATTTTTTTATATAACATTTAGACTGCATGTTTTTTTGTTTTTTTTTTAAATATATAAGCATTACGCTTATAAGCATACCTTAGCTCAGATTTTGATAAAAAATAAGCATAGTTTAGTATATTGTTGAGTTTTTTTTTAACTATTTAAATGGTTTATCAAAACCATTTAAATAGTTAAAAAAAAATTTAAATCAAAATTTTTAATACTTTTTTTTAATAGGCACGCCAGAAAGGGGTAGCCTAGGGTAGCAAAGCTACTCCTGCTTTTTGGCTAGGGTGGCAAGGGTAGCATGAATGTGCCTTTTCTTGGAAATAGGTATTGTAATTTTTTGTGCTTTAAAAGCATTTCATTATTCAACATTTCATTATCAAAATCTACCAACTAGAACTGGTAATAGGTGGGATAAGTTTTAATAGATCTTTTTTCAAATTTTTTCAAATTAAAAAATATTTTATTGAAGAGAAAAAAAAAATCAATAAGCAGCAGTGGCGCACCTCAGAAACAACTCAGATAAATAAACCGACGTTAATGAACTTTTTGTAAATCGCAATCACGTTTACAACTAATATGTTTCCAAATTTCAATTCGAAATTAAATATGTTATATTAAATTTTATTCTTCTTGCTATCGACGTCACAACTTTTTGTTATTATGCTTTAACTCTTTATATATTCCAAATGTTTTTTAGTAGATGGAAAAAATAAATACTTTTATTTTTTTTTTGAGAAAAAGAGAAAAAAAGGAATACATTGTAAAAATAATATATCGTTATAAAACAAATATAGTGATAATTTTTTCATTTAGTATTTACTTTCGATTATTATTTTTGAGTGGTAATTATTTTCGACGATTATTTGCGTACAAATTTATATCTCTTGGTACTTTATTTGTAAATCGTTATCTTAACTTAAATGTAACGATTTTAACCACTGAACAGTCACGCCGAAAGCCGAAAGACTTCAAAAGAAAAAAACTAAGGAATTATCAAAAGCAGCAGTGTCACCTTATTAGATCAAAATTAGTACTTTGTTGAAAATAATAACAACTGAACCGGTGGAGCCAGAGAACCCTCACAGTGAACTACAGAACCAGAATAAAGTTGACATAGGCAGTCAAAAAATAGACAATACAGAAAAACAGGAGTCCGATCCAAGAGATGGTGAAATTCTAACGGAAAGTCTTTTTAGAAAAGCGCAGGATTTCAGTGAAATTGAAAGAATAGAAAAAGCAGTGACAGAAATGAAGGAACTTGTATTAGGCTTGGTTTAATGAGTTTAGTTGGTTACTTTGTGATCACTGAATGCTGTCTTTTGTAAAACCTGTACAAAATATGATTCATGTTCTGGTGGAGTGTTCAAGCATGGAGTCGGAAAAGGATTTAGCACTAAAAGATTACAAGAACTCCAGTGTTCATAAGACTGCAAGTGCTCTAAAGATTGAGAAAGAAAATATAAATTTTACGACAATTAATGCTCAAATAGACTAAATGTGCATGGAGAAGCAAGCACTTTGAAGAAAAGGCTTGTTCGCTCATTTTGGAACATTGAAAACATTGCTTCGACAGGGTGTAGCTATAAGAGGTGATAATGATGAGAATCCAATATTTACCAGTTTAATTTGGAAAAGAGTAAAAGTGAAAAGGCATTAAAAATGCTGATGATTGAAAATCATTATGTTTTTTTTCATGACATCTTGTAAGAGCAAGAACAACTTCAACAGATTGTTGAACTGATCAAAGATGAACATTTCTATTCGGTACTTGCAGATGAATCATCAGATATTACTAAGGAGAAACAAATATCGTTTAATATAAGAACTTGCAGTGACAACTATGAAGTGAATGAAGATTGCATCGGAGTATATGAATGTGTCAACGGTCTTTCTTAAAATGCCTTGGAGACATATATTGAAGATATCTTTTTGAGGTGCAACTTGGAATATACAAAAGTTGCCGGTATAGGCTTTGATTGAAAATCATTTATGAAATGCTTGGCAGCAAAACTGAAAAATATTTTCGGACAGCAAGCAAAATATTTTCATTGCATGGCACATTGCAGCGAGCTGATTGTTAAGGATACATATCATCATTGACTGATTCTCTCAGCATTGTACAGTCAATTTATGCAATTGTTGGGGATTATCCAACGCGTGTTGGCTTTATCGAACAAATCCAAAAGGATATATTGCATGAGTCTGAATCAGATGAATACAGAATATTGCAACTGAAGTCTATATCAATAACTGGATGGACAACACGAACAAAAGCAGTACAAGTGGTGTTGGAGAAGATTGCAGAACTCCGTACAATATTGAATAGTCTTCAGAGTGACAAGACTATTGCTGCCGAAACAAGAGCACTAATCAAAGGTTTATTATCTAAGCTTTCATCAGTAAAAACACTTTTTGAACTGCAAAGCACTTTTGAATTTTTTGCTATTCTACAGAATCTATCAAAGCAATTACATGAAACTAATCTGACAGGTGATGCCGCAGTATTCTGCATTCAAAATGCGTCTCAGAGATTTGCAGAACTTAGATCAGATAAGGACTTTGATAGAATTTTAAAGGCCACAAAAAAATACCTGGAATCATGCATGACAATGAGTCAAAAACCGAAGTTACGCAAAGACAAAAAGTAATACCAAAAACATTACGCGATTTAGTACTTATTGAGAAGCTTACATTGGGCTGTACAATGGCTGGTCCTGTAAAATCAGAACAAAACCAAAGGAAATCTTTATTTTGAAGCAATTAATGCTCTTTAGAACAGTTTGAGTGAGAGATTTGAACAAGATACATTAACAGCTGTAAATATATAGAAAAGGTTTTGATTTCATCGGTGAATAAACAAGATTTCCCACCATTTTTATTTGGAATGCCATTTTTTATTCATGTTGACATCTTGGAACTAAAAGTTTAGTTGAAGGGACTACCAACAGTTATCAACCTGTACAATGCTATTGCAACAATCCGAATACAGAGACTTTCAAGAGTGGCAACTATTGCAGATATTTTCAATGCCATTCAAACTACAAAACTCGCCAATAAACGAACACACAAATTAATGAAACTTTACTACACCATGCCTCTATCGACATCACCATGTGAAACAAGTTTTAGTCCAATGAGGAGAGTAAAAACATTGGTTAGGTTACAAACTGGAGGCAATCACCTAAAGAACATCATGTTTGCTTAGATACACAAAAATTGCTTAGATACACAACAAATCGACAAAATTAACATTAAAAGAATTGCCAAACAGTTCGTTGAAATGAATGAAAGTAGAATGAATTATTTCGGCAAATACACTTGAAATCGTTCTTGTAAAGCTAAGAATGGCATAAGATGAAATGTGCTATTGACATCTATAAAGTAGCTAAGAAGCAGTTGATTTATTTAATAGACTTGTTAATAGCATGTTATAACCTTTAGTGTTGATTGTACTGTACACGCGATTGTTGATATTTTGGCAAGTGCCCATGTGTTTTGGTTTTTTTAAATTTTAACCAAATATATCAATGAAAGAAAAATTGATACAGGTTTATGTTTTGCACAAAGAATACAGTTGCTTTCATATAGGTTTAATGAATTAAAAAAACAGTATAAAACTCAAAAGTGATTCCTGTTGACACTTGTTGGTACTCTCATTATATTTATTTACCAAAATTAATCAATGCTAAATTTATTATTGAACTCTTAATTGAGGGTCAAATTATATCGAATATTGAAGAATCCGAGAAAAAATAATCATTTAAAAAAATTATTTCTGATTATGAGTAAAATAAAGTCAAAAACTTATCCACCATACTTGAATTTCCAAGTATTAGAATTGGAAAATTTGAAAGTGATAATTATGATTTAGCAAACATTTACAACAATTTTAAAAGACTGTTATTTTTAAAAACATGATTTAGATTCAAGATTAATTATCAAGTTACTATATGAAAGGCGAGCCTTTTTCCATACAGAATCTATTGAATATGTTTTTGTTTCCTCACCAATCCATGTCATCATTAACATATGCTAATGATGACATGATTGGTTTAGATAATTTAAAGACTTTCAAACAATTAAAAAAATATTTTATAATATTTTATAATTCAGAAGAAAAAATTGATTTAGCGATTTTTGAGTTAAATGAATATTTAACACAATTTGCTGCTTTTAGTAAAAGAGTTTGGAGCATATGATTTCATTCATGACTATTAAATGTAAACAGACTATTTAATAAAATGTGGAAAAACTAGCTTTTCTTTACACCAATTCATCTTTATTAGACAAGAAAGATAAACAAAATTGTGCAGTGAAAACTTGAAGAAGATGAAGAAGCAATGACTTTACATCAGTTCATCTTTATTAAACAATTTATTAGACAAGGAAGATAATCAAAGTTACTTATGCGATGAAAGCTTGAAGAAGATGAAGAAGCAATGACTTTATTAAGCTCTTTTTATGATTTGGCTTAGTGACCTCCTTTTTTTAGGAGATAACAAAAAGTACATATTCTTAAAGTTTTTAAAGTAAAAACTGTTTAAAATTAAATTTTTATAATGTTTTAAGCAACAATCTAATCTTTGAAACTACATATAGTGGGATAAACAGAAAAGCGGAGTTATTGAACGACAAAAAATTATAACTTTTATTTTTACCCATTTTTGTTACTCTTGTTATTAGATTTCTTTATTGCTTATTGCAATGCTTTTTTATTCACAATGTTATAAAACGTTTGTTGTTTAGTTTTTATATTATTGTTAAATTTGTTTTTCATTATTCATAGTTAAAGTAAGCGCGTGGGGAAAGATATGTGATAAAATAATTAAAGTGTGTGCGTGGGGGAAAATATGGAGTTCACAACACTTAACAACTAATTGTAGAAAGTTGGTAACATTTTGTGGCGCAAAAACAAAAATAGACCGGAAGTTCTAGTCAGGGTTAGAGTTTTTCCATGTTTTGGTTCAAAATTTAAGAACTAGGCGGAAGAAAAGGTTTTTGACCGTGATTTGACTTTTCCAAATGTTATTGGAGCGGCACAATTTCCTTTTGCAGCATTACACCGCTAAAGGTGATGCATTTTTGTATAATTTATATTTGACGCGAATTCGATTACAAAATCATTTTTTAAGTTTTAAATTTTTATTTAGTTATATGCAAAAAAAGATGTTAAATGCAACTCCGTTATTTCATTTTATTATTTTATTTAAACCTCGTTCTTATATTTCTCCATGGACATAATTCTTTTAACAAGTTAGCTCAGATTCTTTGAAAAATCACTTTATGCAAACATATTGACTATTCGTACGTTATATTTATTTAAGTGTTTTTAGAACGTTGGACTTCATAAACTGCGTCATGCGTATTTTTATTTTATTTCGTTTCTTTTGCCTAAGGAAACGCGAAAGAAACTTATAAAATAAAAATACGTATGACGCAGTTTATGAAGTCCAACATTCTAAAAAAACTACAATAAATCTAACGTACGAATAGTCAATATGTTTGCATAAAGTGATTTTTCAAAGAATCTGAGCTAACTTGTTAAAAGAATTATGTCCATGGAAAAATATAAAGAACAAGGTTTAAATAAAACAATAAAATGAAATAACGGAATTGCATTTAACATCATATTTAAAACTTATTTGCGCGAAATTTCGGAAACTAAACTAACAAAAATTGTAAAAAAATCTATATTTATTCTAACGAGGGACTAATTTTTGACTTTTTGTCCTTTTTTTACTGAAAATGTATTTTTATATTTGTACGCAAACGACCTAAATTAAATTTACGCAATGAAATCTGCAAAATGAAATCTACGAAATGAAATCTACGCTATTGTTTTTGATAATGTATAAATTCTTTACACATTCTATCAATAATTTAACTCACTTTTTTAAAATATAAGTTACCTAATATTACCGTAAGTTACAACCAAGTTACCTTGAGTGACGCTTAAGTTACCGCAGTTACCAGTAACTAAAATTAAATGTTATGGAAGTTACCGAAATCGTCGAACAATAATGTATGCCATATATATGAGGCATACATAATTGTATTATGACATTTTAATGTTAGCGAAATTATAAAGAATAATCTTAGTTATAAAGTAAACCAAAATTACAGCAATCTTTCGTCATATAAACACTGATATATTATATAAACTAGATGTCTAACATGCAGGGTTTTATTGGACAAAAAATGAAGCCGCTTTTTTCGTTTATAAATATAGTCCGCCATTTGTAAAAAGGGCAAAAGGTGAAGCCGGTGTGAGGAATAAAAGTTAAAAATGCAAGTTTAAGAACATCGAAAGTTCCCAATAAGTTAAAAATTATTCAAAAATACGTTTTAATCTTTGTAAAACACTTATAACAGTATTTTTTATCAGTGGTTTATCTATGGTTATTAAAAAGTATTATAATTTATAAAAATGGTTCGAAAGCGTCTGTTGTTTCAGTTTTCTATTTAAAACTTTAACTTTTTAAATCGGAAATTAATTTAAGAATCATAAACTAATATTTTACAATTATTCTAATTTCCTCTTAACACTTTTACCTAAATTGTATTTATATTTAAAATATTTTTACTTCATTTAAGAAAAAAAAAGTTAAATAATATTTGTTTACAAATTTAATCAGCCATTTGTGAAAATGGCAAAAGCGGTTTCACTTTTCGGATCAAAGTTAGACATCTGGTATATATAATATATCATTGTATATAAATAAACACTTATACCTAAACGGCGATCTTACGTTGTCAAAACACGAAACCAAAATGGCAATTTGATTTTATAAAATACGAAACCAAAATGGATGCGATATTACGTTATATAAGCAAAAAAAAAAAAAAAAAATTGAAATTATTTTAAAATGCCAATGGAATAGTAAAGGCATAGTCAAGTATATAGAGAATAACATCAATTTAGCAAACCAATCAAGGATGATACTTTAGCATAGATTTTTTACTTTTATTGTAAACATTTTGCTAATTTAAATAATTTCTTTTTATTATATGTTTTTATGAATCTTTATGTTGAGATTATATGTTTTTGATGAGATTATATGTTTTCAATGAAAATATATGTTTTTAGAGTAAGATATTTGATGATGTTACAAATTCTAGATTTCAAAATGATTTAACTTAAAAAAAGTTTTATTGAAAAACATTATTACAAATAAATCTCTTGGGAAATTAACCTCATTTTACTTTATATGATATTCAAATGTTTATAATAAAAACTATTGTTTTAAAAGTTACCTGATGTCGTATTTTTTAAGTAAGTCCATTCCTCAATTTGAAAACCATCTTTTTTTATTAAGTTGAATAGCGACGCATTTGTTAGATTTTTATCATTTGTATCATCATTAGAATCATTTGAACATTTGTTTGACTCAAAATGTTTGTCTATTATAATCTGTTGATCTTCGCCATCGTCAATTAAAACGAAAGAATCATCTAAACTTCATTATATATATATATATATATATATATATATATATATATATATATATATATATATATATATATATATATATATATATATATATATATATATATATATATATATATATATGTATATATGTATATATATATATATATATATATATATATATATATACATATATATATATATACATATATATATATATATATATATATATATATATATATATATATATATATATATATATATATATATATATATATATATATATATCTGTGTGTGTGTGTATACATATATATATATATATATATATATATATATATATATATATATATATATATATATATACATATATATATATATATATATATACATATATATATATATACATATATATATATATATATATATATATATATATATATATATATAAAATATATATATATATATATATATATATATATATATATATATATATATATATATATATATATATATATATATATATATATATATAATTACCCGACCATATTCCTCAAAAAACTGAGTATAACTTGAAAATCACCTTCTTTGGAGGAGGGAGGAAGGGGGGAGTTACGTCATTTTTAACCACCTTAAATTTATTTAGATAAGATTTCAGAAAAATGCGGTAATGTTCTTGCTATTGGGTAAAACTAAAAACAGAAGTTTCTAAACATAATTGAACCTTACTAGCAGATTTAAGAATAGCATACTTAAAGCTTGATGTCATAAAATATTTCCCGAACATTACGATTCTTTTGTTGCCTCAATGCCGCAATGTATTTTAGGAGTCAATAGAAGTATCGAAACATGTGTTATAATACCTTTAAGGTATTATAAATATAATATAGTTGATACAACTTTAAATAGTTAAAACAAAAACCCGTTTGTACTTTTTACTATACGCATTTATTTCTAGAACTTTAATTCAAAAAACAACACGTTTAAACATAAAAGAAAAAAAGTCAGATAAAACCTGTTCCAGTACTTTATATCGGCTCTTCAAAGAATAAATACTTTTATTTTACCATATGTAACTTTCTATATTATTATTTTTAATTCATGTTCAAGGAATAAGTAGAATGGCTAATAATTATATAATATTGCTACTTAGAGTTTTATACCACAATCATTAGACAAGTAACAAAATATGTAACAGTGGTAAAGATATATATAAAACACACATATTTACTAAATAAAGCTAACTTATGTTAATGTAAAAGGTATACCTTATATGTCGCTGAAATAAAGCTGTTTCCGTCGTATTCAGATCACACTTGTATCTTGCTATTTCTAGATTAGAAAAAACAATTTGTGTAAGGCCAAACAGTTAAAATAAATATTTTGCTATGTAGTTTAGTTTTACCTAACCCGTTACACAATCAACTAGGTTATTTCGTGACATTAGAATTGTATGTATACAATATTGTTAAATGAAATTTTATCAATTTTTTGATTCGTAACTATCAGAATACGATATAAGGCGTTTAAAACATAAGGATATTTAAGTAATATAAACCTTAAAAAAGTTCTCATAAATTTTCATTCATATTAAAATGCTTTAAAGGTTTATTGAGTTTGTTCCTAATGTGTGTTTCTTGGCAGCTTGCTGCGTATACTTTGGCGGGTAAGTAAAAAGACTTATTACCTTGGAAGGTGCTATGATATTTGAATATGCTTATTTTTTATGCTAATTGTTAACAAATTGCTAATTTGCTAATTGTTAACAAATTGCTAATTTGCTAATTCTTAACTAATTTGTAATATGCTAATTATTCACTAATTGCTAATATGCTTATTGTTAACTACTTGATAACGCAAAAACGTTTTTCAAAAACATAAAAAAAACATAAAAGTATAAAAACATAAAAGCATAAAAAAATTTTCTTTTAAAATAATAATTATTGTTGTCATATATAAATATATTATAAATAAAAAATATAGTTAAATTAAAATAAAAAGTTATCAATAAAAGTGTAACTAAAATTATTTTTCCAATTAACAATAATACGATTTCAATTAACAATTAATTAACAATTAACAATTAATAATACAATACAATTTCAATTAACAATAATGTAATAATAAACGCAAAATATTTTATAAGTAACTATTATTTCCATAAATATTTCTCAATGTTTTAATGGCTGCGTATTATGTTTTTGTTTCGCTCTTAGACCATTAAAAACTATATTCAGGTTTTGTTCAAGTTTTTTTGTTAGAAGTTTTCAATAGTCTCAAGTTTCACTGCAAACCGGCAGACTCTCACGCTAGTGGAAATATTTCTTATATAAAAAAAGTACATTAGAAACAGATTATATTTTCAAAACCGCCGTACCTTGTTCTGTCATGACCTAGATTTTGAAAATATTCTGTCGATATATAAAAAGTAAAAAAGGATTAAAAAAGCTGGTCCAAAACTTTAAGTGTTTAAGATAATTTCCAGAAATGGTGCTTTCACAATTTTTTGTAATAATGCAAAATAAGAATGTTTTAGATAAAGTTGCGACTATCGGAGCCTGGAAACAATATTAAACTTAAAATTTGGGTCCTTGTGTCCAATGTATAGTTTTAATAATTATTTTTTTTCTTATATCTTAAACTAGGTTAAAATTAATCGACAGGTATAAAATTTTCATAAAAAAAAATAAATATATAAAACAAAAAATTCAAAAACGTTTTAACGGCGTTACGTTAGGGGTGTGTTCTTAGAGTTTTAATATGATTAGATCCGATCTCTTACGTTAGGGGTGTGTTCTTAGAGTTTTAATATGATTAGATCCGATCTCTTACGTTAGGGGTGTGTTCTTAGAGTTTTAATATGATTAGATCCGATCTCTTACGTTAGGGGTGTGTTCTTAGAGTTTTAATATGATTAGATCCGATCTCTCGGACACAAATAAAAAGAAGACTAGTTTTTTTTTGAAGTTTTTAGTGATGTTTAACATATAAATTAATAATAAGTGCTTCATATTTTACAAGTTAACTTTTCAAAATAAATTATATATTTATTTAATCAGTAAGACTTTAGAAAAGAAAATATGACGAGAGATGTATGAAACAATAGCTTTATGAAAATTTTTTCGAATAGTTTTTGTAACTGTTGTACCAGTACTGACTAAAGTTATGATGAACAGATTCAGAGGCTTGTTCGCTCCAATAGCCTAGACCTTTTTCTTGGATAATCACTTGATATAGTTTTTTAAAAATTTTACTGTATGTTTTACTAAAGCGTGTACTTTAGGTGATACTCTCAATACAGAATTAGAATAGTTTCTTTGATCTTAGAGAAATTAAATGGTGTACATAAATCTATATTAATGTCATCTTTTTATATTTTTAATAAACTAGTTCGGCATCTTTTGACAACAAAAAACGGTTATCATTTAAGTTAATATTGTCAATGGAATATTTTTTAATTCTCAATAAAACTGTACTTCCTTCTTGTATCTTATATAAATTTTTTTCTTTTTCAAAGCAAGTTAAACAAACTTTACTTCTACTTAGACTGTAACTTAACTTTAAATACGGCATTTTAAATGAAAAATAATGAATAATATATAAACTTTCAAATCACAGCTAACGATATTACAAACGCAACACGCAACAAAACACAAATGACAATAATGTATAATAATCAAAGTTCGTTGAAACTAAAAGTGATTTTTAATTAACCAATTTCAAATATTTTAGTAATAAAGAATGATTTTGAGGGTTATTTAAATTGACGTGGTACTAATGAAAACAGTAGTTTGTAAAAGTAAAACATTTTCACAAAGGAGCAAACAAATCTCTGAATTTTTCATCATAATTTTACTCAGCTCTGGGAAAATGGTTACAAGGTATCCAAATGTCACAAAAATTGTTCAAAATATTTTCATAAACTATTGTTTCATACAACTCTCGTACAACTTTATAAATAATTTATTGCAAAAAGTTAGTTTGTAAAAAATGAAACAGTTATTGTTAAATTGTTATTTTAAATATCAGTAAAAACCTCAACCGAAAAACTTTAATCTCCTTTTTACTTGTGTCCGAGTGATCGGACCCAATCATATTAAAACTCCAAGAATATAACATACTTACATACCGCCCTTAAAACGTTTTTAATTTTTTTTTCTTTACATATTTATTACAAACAAAATTTATTGTCAAATTCTAAATTTCATTCCAAAAAAATATGCCGTTTAAAAGTTGTGACCTTTGAAAGTTATTTTTTTGAGACTTTAAATTTAGTAAATATGCTAAAACAATATATTTTAATGCAGCGGTTCTCAACCTTTACATTACCGCAACCCTTTTAATACAACCCCTATGATATAGCGACCCCAACTGTAAAGTTATTTACGCTAATAGGCCTAAATAACTGTACTTTTGCTATTGTTATAATATAAAATTATATATCGCAATATAAATTTCCGCATATACAGGTGCCCACCAAGAAGTTGATATGTATAGATCGTGAATTTCTAACACTTTTATTAAAACCTCTCTTAAATTTTCCATCCCCTCAAGAATTCTGTCATATTTATTTTTTGAATAATCGGATCTAGTTATATATAGATCTCTTAATTATTTTTTTTCAAGTATGATTGCATTAATAAGCCTCCTCATGATTATATTATTCAGTATTAGCCTATTCAATCAGTCCCATTAAGTTTGTCGAGTGATTATTTTCGTCAAGTAACACTGAAAAAAGTTTGTACAATAACATCATTGTTTTACATATTAGAATACAGACAAAAATTCTCATATTTCTATAGTCTTAGGCGACCCCTGGCAAATTTCCATTCGACCCCTGGCAGGGTCGCGACCCACAGGTTAAGAACCTCACTGTATAACTATTATAGCCCCGAAAAGGAAAATGACTTATTTTCCTTTTCAGGGCGATAATAGTTAACTTTATAATAATTAATTATTAAATTTGAATGTAATACTTTAATTAAACATTTATTGACTACTAATTTTTACTGTATTTTTCATTTATAATTGATTTATATATTGAAGAAATTTTTTTAATATATGAATTTTTAATATATAAATTTCAATAAATATTTACAATATTTTAATATAGTAATAGTTTCTATCAGAAGCATAAATGATGAAGCCTTTTTTGATATATATGTTCAAGTTATATGAAACTTATACCATTTTTTCCCAATGTCTTTCAGAATTTTTTTGCCGAAAGCAAGATGACGGAAAAAAAGTTTCACTTAACTTAAGATATGCATCTAGTTCTATATTATTACTTTAAGGCTTTTCTGGTACCACTGTTTTGCATTTTTTTATATTTCCATTTTTCAGTCGGCCATATACTACTTCTATGAAATAATGGAAATTTTGATAAATAAAATTAAAGACTAACCTTATTTTTTTTTTTGTTTTCTGTCTGCCCCTATTAACTCCACATAAGGGGTGAATAGAGGCACCAACTGTTTGAGATGTTTGTCTATTCCACCTCTGATAGGGGTATAATGGGTTATAGAGGGAAACTGTTGAAGATTTAAAAAAATAAGTGTACTTTAAATGCACTGGTTATATTTGAAACTAAGCAGGATGCGCAATAGTCACACAATTGGACAAAACTTTTATTGACTATAAACAAGAAATTAATATTAAAACTTTAAGTACAACAGTTATTAAAAAGTGCATCAAAGTTACAGAATATATAAACAAAGTTACAGGTTATGTAAAACTTAAAAAAGCACAGTCACACTTAATGAACACTAATTAAGAATAAAAAATAATTGCATAAATTAATTGTAAAAGTACAAAAATGAGACTTTTTGAATACTTTTTAAAATGAAACTAAAATTAAACTTATTATTAGTATATTCTTGATACCGAAAAATGTTTGTGCGGAGGGTAATGTTTATGGTTTTAACAAAATGGGATTGGTCAAAGTTTCCTAGAGTCTACATTGAATTTGAAAATGTCTCTATGTTTATGAGTTGGTTGATTATAATACTATTATTTAAACAGCGATTTTTCTTCAAAATGAGGAAAAATCGCTGAAAATTAAAAAAAAAAGAAAAAAGACCCATCTATATTTTGCAGGACTTTGAAATGTTCCGAGACATGGAATGGAATCTGAAAATGTTCCGAGATCTTTGGAATGTCAAATACTAAATAAAAAGTATTTTTGATAAGAACATTTTAATGTCATAAACTCAACCAAGAAATAATTTTTACTTCTTTCCTGAGTTCTTTGCAAACTTTTTCAACTGTCCCAATTCACCCCTATTATGGATAATTTTTCTTGAAACAATTAAAACGTATTAGTTAAAGTTAGGTGTATGTTCTGTATTTTCTCACAGTTACATCAAATTGTTTATGCAACAATTAGGTAAAGATTCACAATTACTTATAGCCAAATCAAAATATTGACATCTATATAGGCCTAAGTTATACTTGATAGGAAAAAAGATTTTCTTGGTCAATCAGCTTTCCTGTCACTTTGTAGATGTTCACAATATTTTTTTGGTTTCTGTCCCTATTTACCTCACTGTCCCTATTAACACCGTTTAACTGTATAAAGAATTGTAAAAAAATATCTGTGATTTTTTTTCTCTTTAGTTATTAAGGCGCTACAAGAAGATCTATTGGTCTCATCAAAGGGTACCTAGGAGGAGAATTTGATCATGAAAGTCACGTCCCTTTTTCACCAATGTTGCATTTGGGAACGAGCCGGCATCGACTTATAAACCTTTTGATTCTGATCCAGAATTTTATCCGCCACGCCACTACTGCCTAGTTCAGTTCTGCAAAGTATCAATCCATATTATAATCCGCAAAGTAATAATACATATTACACAATAAACATAAATTTAATTTTCTATTATTACTAAAAATAAATGTGATTTTATATCATTACTTATTTTTAGAATATCTTTAATACAGACAATTTCTTTTTATATTTGCATTTTTGTAAAATAATATATGATCAATTATAATATAAAAACCTGACAATGAGTGTCACACTAAAAAAACATTTTTAATTTGTTATGGTTTTGAAATAGTAATTATCAAATCACAAAAAAGCTGCTTCATATATCTTCGAATATTTCGATTCATGGAACAAAATCCAAACATTTATATGTTTATACTTATATTAGTTAAGTTTGCTCTGGAAAAGATTGCGATGATTGGAGCCGGAAGCATTAAATCCCGAGAATTTTGGCCACAACTGCTTCAAATGTGAGAGCAGCAAGTTGATAATATTTTTTCGTACTATTTCGTAAATTTTTTTTCGTACTGTTCTTAAATAAATTTATATTGTAAATAAATACTAAATTTTATACAATAATCTCTTAGTTAAAAAATTATATAAAGATCATATAAAGTTTGAACCTCTTCAAATTTTTCTAGGTCATAACTTTTAAACGCTAAGCGATTATTGCTTAAAAATTAGCGTTTATCGACGGACATAAATTTTAAAATAGTAAAAAATAATATTTCATCAGCTTGTTGCTTTCTTGTTTGAGGCAGTTGTGGCCAAAATTTTAGGGGTTTTATGTTCCTAAACTCAAGTCATCGCAATATTTTGAAACATATCTTTATTTGAGATAAAAAAACCAATAAATATTTTGAATTTGTTCATCGTCAACAAGTTTTTATCTCAAGCATCGAAAAATGCTAGGTTCGGCCCGGATTTCATATCGTATATAAAATATACGTATATTTATATCATAGCATATTCCACGGCAGTTCAAATAGATACTTATTAGAACTTTATTCTGCTTTGTTTCAGAGTTGGCAGAGTAATTTTTATTTTACAAATTTTGCTGTTGAACTTATGATATTTAACGAAAACTTTTAAATCAAAATGTGACTTTTTTTTCTTAAAATGTTGTGTTTTTTAATCAGCTATATTATAATAAAACGAATTTTCTTTCACTGAAAGTAAGTTGTTTTGCTTTCCTCATTTTATTGATCTCTTTTTAAAACTGATTCTAGAGACAGGTAATTTTTTTTAAGACACATTTTTTATTTATCTTTTATAACTGCTATATTTAGATATCTTTTAAACATGGGCATGAAATCAAATTAAATCTAATTTGTAGAATATGTGGAAAAGATATAACAAAAAATCCAGTTGATGTAAATAAATATTCCGAAAGAATTGAAAATTCCTCTTATATAAAAACCAGCATTGACAATAAGAAAATTCACCCACAAAAAATATGATATAGATGCTATACCAATTTAAAGAACATTGAAAAAGGTTCAGCTTCTATCATTGAACGTTAGCCGAATCTATCGTTCTATCGTTGAACAATTAGCCGTTACCATGTGCAGACAATTGTTCTTGTTTCCCCAAAGTTTCGGAAGGAAGATTAAATAAAGTAAACCTGGTCGTGGTGTATCATGTAACAAAATTAGAAGAGGTAGACAAGGCCAATCCTAAATAACTTAATTAGTACTATACCAAAACCGACGCTGCGTTTTAGTGTAATTGATATTGATCCTGTATCAAACCCCCATTTAAACTTATGCATATGCAAGCTATGCAACAACATTATGTATAAGCCACTTATATTAATAGAGTGGCAACATTCATTTTGCTCAGTGTGTATATTCAAGGAAATTGAAGGAAAGTTGGAAACAGAAGCTAAATGTTTTATTTGTGGATAAATATTCCTTTAAACTTAGTTTTAAATTCTGATAATTTAACACTAATGATAGAGCACATTCTTTTAGATTGTATTAAGAAATGCAAATTAAAGCATGCAGTTTTAAACAATGAGCTTAAAAAACTACATGAAGAAAATTGTGTAGGTAAAAAATGGGCCTAATACAATTCTTTCTGATAATTTTTTATTAAAAGAAAATGTTGCTATTTCACTAATTGTAAAAGATGCTGTGTCGCACGTTATATAGCAAAAACTAGTTAACTCTGAATCAAACTTTTTCGCTTTTCCTTCAAGAGGATCAAGGGTAAACACATATTAAATACATGAAAAAAGTTGTTGTAATTGTTCTTGTAAGTATTAAAATATAATTTGATTTCAATTCTTTCTGCCTTTGCAATATACTTCCAGCTCAATGGCATATAAAGACGACTCAGATATCAGTAAGAAGTCAATTAAGAAAAGATATTTTGCTGTTATAAACTTCTTAAATGTGATGCCTGGTTTAGCCAGCACCTCACAACTTCAACAAACCTCTATTTTAAATTCATTTAGAGAAAAAGATCAAACTAAAATATTGAAAATGTCGAACAATTTTTCGTCAGTAATGAGTGCGGAGATGGTTAGCATGAACGCTCATATGAAAATCACCTATTCGAACATGAAGATACTTGCAAAGTAAAGCCTCTTAAATTTGATCCCATAAAACAACGAAAAGTAGCTAAATTTTGGTCCGGAGAAGATTAGATGCACCATTTAACTTTCCTTTAAAGGTTTCTATTAATTCATTTGAAATAAAAAATCGCCCCTTGAGGATACACTAAGATTTTCCATCTCATTTAATAAACAAAATGAACATGCTAAAAAGGTAATTATTATACTATATAAATATATATATATATAAATATATATATATACATATATATATATATATATATATATATATATATATATATATATATATATATATATATATATATATATATATATATATATATATATATATATATATATATATATATATAATATATATATATATATATATATATATTATATTAGTAGAAAATCACATAACAAAAATTTTTTTCATTTTACACTGTGTTTCATCAAAAAAGATTCATCAGAAATGATTGATCAAAATAATAAAACTTCAATTTATATAAAAATTAAATTACAGGAAATCGCAATGTCTTAACTACTGTAAATTTTCACACATTTGTGGAATTTGCTGACACTATTATAAAAAGAATTCTTTAGAAATGATTACTTATGCTTTTTTGAAAATGTTTTTTTTTTAATTTTATTTTGAAACTGTTTTTTTAAAAAGCGTACGTAATGTAAATAATATTTGAAATCATTTATTTTTATAGTTTTTTAGGAGAAACTTATTTTCGTGCCTACATTTAGAAATCAAATCCGATTTTTTATTTAATAAGCATTCTTGATTTGCATGTGTAATTATTTCAAATTTTTCTTGTAGGCATAGTATGCATTTTTTGGAAATATTGTTATATGCAGGCGCTGTTTTAAGGATAGACCAATTCAGTATAAAATCATCATTATTTTTTTCTTTTAATTCCCATATATATTTTGACAGCATCGTATCTTTTGAATACTTTTTATTTTTGAAAGATTGCTTATGATTAACAAAACGTTTTTTCCATTCACCCTTTGTTATACCAATATATTGTTTATCAGGTACATTCTTAGAGGAAACAACACATTTATATATATATATATATATATATATATATATATATATATATTATATATATATATATATATATATATATATATACATATATACATATATATATATATATATACATATATATATATATATATATATATATATATATATATATATATATATATATATATATATATATATATATATATATATATACATAACTAAATATACGTAATTACCTTTTGTAAAATGGAAGTTTTATAAAAAAAATATGGGCGTCGGTTTTATTTTTTGATGTTTCAGATAGGAAACTTTCACACATTGTGCAAAGTCTAAATTTAAGTATGAATATACCTATGCCAAATGAGGAGGCTTTGCAAAAATTTGGGATAGCGGAGGCCTTGGAACAACAAAGCCTTTAAACGCCTGCCCCATTGCCCAGTGATGTAGTAAAAATTTTCAACATTACTATCTTAAACTAAATTTAAAATTTTCGACAGATTTTATATTTCGTTGAAAAATATTGAAAATTAATAAAGTTGTGACGATGTAAAGTTTACACCACCCTTTTTTTTTTTAATGGAGGAGGGGGGGGGGCAAGGGGTTAGATAATTTGCATGGTTATAACTTCCGTAATTTTCAACATTTTTTTTACGAAATTTAAAATCTGTCGATAAATTTAAATTTAGTTTAAGATAGTAAAAATGAAATTTTATTACAATAGTGCACTCGCGTTTGGGCAAAAGAGGCAACCGTTTTTGGGCTTTTTTGTTCCCAGGTCTCCACCATCTTAAATTTTTGCAAGGCGTCCTTGTTTGGGATGGGTATGAATATACTTATGTTTGGACATTGCACAACGAGTGAAAGTGGCCTATCCAAAACATCACCAAAAAAAAGCCGGCGCCCATGAGCATATTTCATATCACAAAACAATCCTACTTTGTCAATATTTAATTTTTTAAATTATTTTAAATACATTTTTTTTTTCCACATCAAACTTGATCATAAAAATTTTTGAAAAATCGCAAAGAAAATGTTTAAAAATACCGGCAAATTTCTCACTTATTCCAGGTTATTCACAGTAGCGTAGCTTTAGGAGCCCAGCCTTTATACTTTTTTTTTTGTATTTTTCAACTTATTTAAACTGTAAATCTTTATGACTTGTACAGACCTTCACCCATGCTAATATATATATATATATATATATATATATATATATATATATATATATATATATATATATATATATATGCGCCCAAATAAGTTTTTTACGTTAATTAGTTTAATGTAATTTAAAGCCCCATAAACAATATAAAACAATTTAAATATTCAAAATGATAATAGATTATCCTAAAAGTATAGGTGAAATCGCCATTTTGTATGTAAAACGCGTACTTTATAGAGATTCATAACTATATATTTATAACTTCATAAATTCACCGGAGGTAAAGAGAAGTACTTGGCAAGGGTATTTCTTTTGTAAAGAGGCAATTTTTTAGATCGATACCGCCTAAATTATTGATGGATACGGAACTGTATATATATGTATATATATACACATAATATATATATATATATATATATATATATATATATATATATATATATATATATATATATATATATATACATATATATATATATATATATATATATATATATATATATATATATATATATATATATATATATATATATATATATATATACATATATATATTTAAGGGGTTGTTAAACTCCTACCCCCTCCTCCTTCCTAAAAAGGTGATTTGTCAATATTAATTTTGCATAAAAATAATGCATTAAGAATGTAATCTAAACTCAACATTATCAATTTTCTTAAATCCATATTAATTTTATATTATATATATATATATATATATATATATATATATATATATATATATATATATATATATATATATATATATATATATATATATATATATATATATATATATATATATATATATTTCAACTTAATATACCATGTTTCTGTAACTGCACAAAATCAGATATGTCCAAAGCCATTAGATCTTCAAAGTTCGGATAATTTCCATGCAAATAATAGCTATAAAAATGAATTTCAATAGTATATGTTTATACTTTTTATACAAATTAAATATTTAATTTAATTTTTTGTATTAAAATATTTATAACTAATTATAAGTAAAAATTTTATTAGAAATTTATTTTTAGAAACAAAAATTTATTTATTTACTTTTGTGACGAACTGTTGATATCGCTGACGACTGAACCTTCAGATGATTTGTCTGAAAAACGGCAATTAAAAGCTATTAATTCAAAGAACAAAGAGAACACAAAATATTTAAAACTAACTATCTTCGTCACATGAACCACAAATGAATTCAATTCTGTTAAGTATTAATAATTGTTACACAATAAAAATAACTATGATTTTACTCTATTATTGAAATAAATGTGATATTATATTATGACATTATTATTTATTTATTTTAGTATATTTTCCTTACAGACAATTGCATATATTTAAAAATTTGCATTTTTTTGAATTAATATATGATCTAATATAACATAACAAGCTGAAAATGAGTTTCACATTAAAATGATCAAGTAAAAGGAATTTAATAGAGTAAATATCACATCACAAAATTGCTCTTAACTATATCTACGTACAAGCATATTTCATTTCACATAGCGACCATACATTGTCAATAGTCGAAGCATCCTCCCAAAAACTAAATTATAATTTACATATAAATTATATATATATATATATATATATATATATATATATATATATATATATATATATATATATATATATATATATATATATATATATATATATATATATATATATATATATATATATATATATATATGTATATATATATATATATATATATATATATATATATATATATATATATATATATATATATATATGTATATATATATATATATATATATATATATATATATATATATATATATATATATATATATATATATATGTATATATATATATTTATGTATGTATATATATATATTGTTATTATTATTCTATAAACATCAATTAACGCAAGTTTCTCTCGATTTTAAATTTATTTTTTAATATATATATATTTAATATATATATATATACATATATATATATATATATATATACATATATATATATATATATATATATATATATATATATATATATATATATATATATATATATATATATATATATATATATATATATATATATATACATATGTGTAAATATTGCATAAAAGTATATATCTCTTGTTAAATTTTAGCAAACATAAATATTTTAGAACACTTTATAGCATTTTGAATTAAAAATAAGTAGAAAAAGTAAAAGGTATTTCAAAAATTAGGTTGAAATAAAAAAAATAGTATTCTGTAAAACCTGCATTTTGCGCACAAATCCATGCTTTACAACTCTTCTGATATTTTTTTAAATTTGGTTTTTAATTATTCAGTTGTTCACGTAGTGTCTAACAAATTCCGCTTCGAATCTTTCTTCTTTTATGAAAAAAAATTTTGGTTGGTTTTTCAACCATTACTTTATATATAAAACGTCATTAACACCCACTTTTGTAATAAACAGCAATAATTTGTAAAGATTTGCCAAATCATGGACACTAAAAATTGTCTTTATACTATGCTAAGCCTGAATGCTATGTTAATTATAACAATATTTATTAATTTTAATTTTATTATAACACAATATTTGGTTTCACATTCTTTAATAGCATGTAAAACTTTTGCATAAAATTAGTACAATAAGAATGTAATCTAAACTCGATTACTATACATTATCAATTTTCTAAACTCCATATCAATATATATTATATATATATATATATATATATATATATATATATATATATATATATATATACATATATATATATATATATATATATATATATATATATATTATATATATATATTATATATATATATATATATATATATATATATATATATATACTAATTTATATATATAATGTACATATATATATTTAAATTATATTATATATATTACTAATTTATAGCTCTGTTTAAGAACATTGAGCACTCTATTTGTAAAATACACTAACATATATATATATATATATATATATATATATATATATATATATATATATATATATATATATATATATTTATATATATACATATATATATATATATATACATATATATATATATATATATACATACATATATATATATATATATATATATATATATATACATATATATATATATATATATATATATATATATATATATATATATATATATATATACAGAGGCCAAGAAAGAAATTTTTGGTGTTCGAGATAGGTAATATCCAGACATGGAGCAAACTCCAAACATTTATATGTTTATACTTATGTCAAATAATAAGGATTTGCAAAAAATTGCGATGATTGGAGGCTGGGAACAAAAAAGCCCCAAAACTTTCGCCCCCCTGCCCCAAACGTGAGAGCAACAAGTTGATGAAGTATTTTTTGTACTATTCTTAACTAGACTTATATTCATCGATAAATTTTAGATTTCATTTTAAAATATTTTAGCGTTCAAAAATTATGATCATATAAAGTTTAAACCCCCCTCAATTTGAGGGGGTTGCAAATTTTATATGGTAATAATTTTTAAACGGTAATAGATAACACTACAAAACCTAAAATTTATCGATGAATATAAGTCTAGTTAACAATAGTACAAAAAATACTTCATCAACTTGTTGCTATCACGTTTGGGGCAGGGATGCGAGAATTTTAAGGCTTTTTTGTTCCCAGCCTCCAATCATCGCAAATTTTTGCAAACCCTCATTATTTGAAGTATAAACATATAAATGTCTGGAAGTTACCTATCTCGACCACCAAAAAATTCTTTCTACGCCTCTGTATATATATATATATATATATATATATATATATATATATATATATATATATATATATATATATATATATATATATTAATATATATATATATATATATTTATATATATATATATATATGCATATATATATATATGCATATATATATATATGCATATATATATATATATATATATATATATATATATATATATATATATTATATATATATATATATATTGTATAATGGTACATATATATATATATATATATATACATATTGTATAATGGTTATTTAAACATTTTTTTATAGCTTTATTATTCAATTGTCAATGGTTAGACTATAGAACAGTTTTTATAGTCCAACTATTATCATTTGAGTAAAACAAACTCTAAATAAATTTGAGAATATTCTAAAATTATTACACTCTCATGACATTCAAACTTGATTTTTTATTTTATTATACTTAAACTTTCATAAAAGAACACAACTAATTCCAAAAATATTCATCGAACAAGTTTTAAAGTATTTTCATACAGCTCGCATAATCATTTTTATATTATATTATATTTTGTCTTCATCACCCGGCAATAAATTACAGGTAAAATAAATTATAATAAAATCGTCATCAATTAAATTAAAAACGCTATCGCAGTTGTTAGCATTAAATGCTAATAACATGCCGGTGTGATTTCAATAAATTATTGGATCAGACTTCTTGCAACATTCTACTCTACCAAAATTTTATACGACTGCCTCTTTTCTTTCAAATTCCAAAACTGGAAAGTTTCTTTTAATATTGACACAGCATCAGCTTGCAGGTCTTTAGAAGGTTGCGTGAATTTAATTTTTTCTGCCATTTATCATGCAATGGACGAAGTTTAAACCAAGTGTAGTGCAGGCTTTAAACACTTCATTTGTAAAAAATTTTTTATTCTGTATTGCCTGCAGTTGATTGATTATCAGTGAATAGCAAGCTTGATTTTTAATAGCCTGATAAAAAGATTTACTTTGTTCCTTAGCAGAGTAGTTAAAATATCCGCTATTTTTAAAAATGAGTGTAGGTAATTTTTACTGTACTTCGAGGTACAGAAAAATGATTTTAATACTGCTCTTCCAACAGGGTCTATTTTGCTAAAAAAAACTAATATCATACTTGCATAGCTAAAGACCATAGACAAGCTTTGGCACATAGATAAGCTTTGGCAGTTAAGATATTGTACAAATGAAGTATTGTTGACGGCTGGAACTAACGAATTCTACTGTCAAATAGAGCTATTGCAACCGATTGAAACCTAGGTATACACTCATTTAAATTTGTTCTTTTGGAGTGTTGCAATTTTTTTTTTTGCTAGAATTTTTATCTTATCCGAAACCCAGATGTTTTAATTTATTTTGAGGGTATATATAAGCTTTTGTCAGACAACTTGTAGAACCTTAGAACTTGTTGTATTTTATTATCATTTAAGTAGTTGAATATTATCTCAAGCAACTAGTTGCGATAGTTTTTCATAAAACGAGCTGCAACAGTTTTAGGTTATCTGTTGGCATGTAACATTTTTATGCATAATAAATAAAAACACGCATGCGCATTCTTGTTTCTATAATTATACGTATTTGCATTTACTTTCATTAGCCATCTTAGTATATTTTACGGACGCAAGTTTACGGAAACTTCGTATTTTTTTTTATATTTAAAAAAATTAATAAACAAGGAACAATTTTTTTAAATAATAATTAATAAAAAAAATAAACGAGGAACAATTTTTTGCATTTGTCTTTTTTGTAGCCAGATTTATTGTAATTATATTTATACAACTAGTAATTAAATCTTAGTTAAAAGTTTTTTTTTTAAATGATACAGTTAAAAGTAAAGCACTTGTTTAAATGATAACGTTAACGCGTTTTCTAACTTAAACGGCCGATTTAAAAACATTATATATTTCATTTAAAGATGCCATATTCTTTTTTTTTATCATGATTTATTTAGCTATGAAAAAAAAAAGTTACTTTCAAAACTAAAACAAAATTGAGTTGGGAAAAGCAGGGCAAAATTTTCATATGAAAAATCAAAAAAAATTTTTATACGATTAGGTTTTTTTTTAAGTTAGGGATCGTTAATAAAATATTTACGCTCTGATGGGGAAGAGGGGGTCTGCAAATGGCGTATAAAAGTAAGGAGACACTAAATTAAAAAAAAATACTTAATGTTAGGTAGGTTGGTTAAAAGCGTGGGTACTTTTAGGGAGGTTGAGGGTACTCAAAAAAGCGTGTAGCAAAATGTGTGTGTGTGTGGGATGAGGGAGGGGGTTAGGGGGTGAGGGGGTTAAGAGTTTTAAAATAAAAGCGCACGTCCTTAATGGACGACCCCTTATTGCTTATGTTCTAAGGTGTAACTTGTTTAGTAAATTTTTTTTGCGACGCATAATTATTATGCAATACTTAAGATAAATTCCTTGCTGGCTTATAAAATTTTATATAGTTAGAGACAAAAAACCTATAGTAAGTCATCATGGTTTTTTTCAGTTATTTAGGTGCTTCAAGAAGTCTTTTAGGTCTTATGACAGAGCACCGCGGAAAAGCATTTAACAAGGAAGTTTTTATATTCATTTTGTCATCAACATCAAGGATGTGTATCATTTTTGATATATAAATTAGATATTCCGGATTTCAAGTTTTGAATTTAAAAAATCTTTTTTTTTTTCCAATCAAATCTGATGTAGACATTCAGTTATGGGTGTTGAAAAATTTTTTCTATCGCAGTGAAAAATTGCATATCAAGAATTTTTATACATCTTAGAGATGCGTAATGCTTATTGTTTCTTAAATTTCTTCCACGTTCTTTTAATACTTGATGTACTAAAATCATTTTTTTCAATAAGATTCCTGGTGTAGCCATGACCAGTCTCAAAAAGTAAACTTTCTTGTAGCTTTAGCTTGACCTAATTAATAAATAAGGCATAAATTATTATTGAAAATACAATTTTTTGTGTTAATTATAATTAGTTTTATTAATATACTTTTTTACAAAATAATTTAATATAGTAAAATTAAGTAAAGAATTAAATTCTTTCCATAAAATAAAAAATATGCATTTTATCACATTTTTTTTACCTGATAATATAGAAATGATTATTTTGAAAAAAAGTTTCAAAATAATCTTTAACTTTCTTATTATTTTAAATATAATAAAGTTTATTACAGGAAATATAGATAAATATATACTTTAAAATTATTACAGGAAATATAGGAAATATATACTTTAAAATTATGCAATGGAAATCTTATATATTAAAAGCATGGAGAAGCAAGATGAGCGCGGAGAAGCAAGATGAGCGCGGTACTACAAGGGACGTGGTGGGAATCGAACTCGGAACCTCTCGCTTATACAGCGAGAGCTCTACCACTACACCACTACTGCATATATATATATATATATATAATGTTTTGTGTATTCATTATTTGCAAATATTTTTCTTTTTTTTGCTTAGTACAAGATAATACGAAATTTTAAAAGAAAAACTAAGAGAGGTTTTAGTTCTAAAGGTGTCATTATGCATGCTATTAAAGGTGTAAAGATCAATAACATTTCTATTAGATTAGCATCAAAAAAGAATAGCATTAATTACAGAATATTAACACAATGCTGTAAAAAAATTACCATTTCTAACCCATCACAAGGCTCTGCAACAGATCTAATTGACAAAAATCAAAACTCCACCTGCAATAATATTATAGGATACAAAAATCGAAAGATATTGCTAGACAAAGTATAAAAAGAACATGTCACGTACCTGTTGGGACAGCAGAAATTTATTTTGGTTTAACTCCTACTGAAGTAAAAAGCTTGCTTTTTAGCTTGCGAATAAAAATAAAATAAAAGTTCCCAATTCTTAGGTTGTAAATGAACCAGCTGGTAAGGATTGGTTCACAGGATTTATAAAGCGTCATTCAAATATTTCCATTAGGCGACCTGAAGCTAATAGTTTAATTTGAGCGACAAGTTTCAACAAGTCGAATGTTGTATCATTTTTTAGTAATTTGCAGCACTGTATGCAAAACTACACGTTCTCAACAAATGATATTTGGAACATGGATGAAACAGCTGTAACTAATGTACAAAGACCTAAAAAGGTTATTGCCAAAAAAGGAGCTACAAGTAGGAGCCATCGCGTCAGCTGAAAGAGGTACTCTTGTAATATTAGCATGCACAATAAATGCTATTGGAAATAGCATTCCACCTATTTTATTTTTCCTCGTAAAAACTTTAAAGATCATTTCCTAGTAGGAGCACCAACAGGAAGCGCAGGAGATGCCAGTGGTTGGATTAAAGAAGAAAACTTTGTAAAATATCTGCAACATTGTTTAGGCAATACAAAATGCACTAAAGAAAAACCTTGTTTATTGTTGCTTGACAATCATGAAATCTTCTTAGTATTAAAGGATTAGATTTGGCAAAAATAATGGAATAGTAATACTTACCTTCCCACCACATTGCAGACATAAATTGCAGCCCTTAGATAATTATCTAAGGGATGCAATTATCTAAGGGACTGTAAACTGCCTTCAGGCAGTACTATATAAGTACTGCTATGACTTCATGGTTGGTAATAAATCCTGGAAAAACCGTTACAATATATGATATTTCAAAATAGTAAACATTTTTTTTCCAAAGGCTTTTTCTCCCACAAGTACCCCAAGTAGCTTTGCTGAGACAGGTATTCACCGATTAAATCCAGATATTTTTACTGAAATTTATTATTGTCCTTACTATGTAACTGATTGCCCTGTCCCACCGTTTTCACAGGCTGACTCAAATAAAAATGACTGTAAACCTTATTCAATGCAATCAGAACCAACAAATAAAAGGTTTAATCAATCTACCCAGATACCAGATAATCGGGTAGACATAACAATAGAAGATCCAGTTTTATCAAAAAAAGCCTCAAATCAGGACCCAAACAACTCATTAGTTTTTAAAAAATTAATCATACCACCTGAGAGTGTTAGGCCTCTGCCTAAAGCAGGTCCAAGGTTAGCATCAAAAAGAGGTAGGAAAAAACGTTTAACTATGATTGTTACTGACTCACCTGTCAAAGCACGGTTTGCTAACAATAAAAAGAAAAAAACTAATAAAAAAAATATTGATATGAATCGTAAATTATTTATGATTAAAAGTAAAAAGAATTGATTTATGATTAAAAGTAAAAAGAATCCATGCATCTATTGTTTTGAATCATTTGCTAACAGCAGATCAAGAGAACAGTGGGTTCAATGCCAGGTTTGCTAAAAATGGGCTCTTGAAGAATGCACATCAGGCTTACAACAGTTTATTTTTGAATTATGTTCTCCATTCAACAATTTATAAAAACATTGTTTTTAAAAACACTTGCTAAAATAAATGTGTTTTTTTATAAAAACACACTTAGTTTAGCAAATGTTCAATAGCAAATAAAATTTGGCATTGATTTGATAAAAAATAAAAGCTGAGCAGTCTAAAATGTAAAAAGTGTGACAACCAGCCCCGCCCTTCCCCATTAGTTTTGGTTTTTGTTTATACTGATCATAAGTTGTAACTTTTTTAATCTTATTACTGATTTTACTTATGTCCATATTCGGTTGTTAAAAAATATTTTAGTCTTTTTATTGGTGCTGCACTAAGCAAACTTTGTATAATTAAGGAAAATCTTTGCATAATTAAGGAAAAAATAAGTGAGAAAGAATTGAATTTGATTTATTTAAAAAAATTGATTGATTGATTTAAAAAAATTTTAACTTTTAAAGTAAACCTATATTTTTTAAAATTTTTAATCATGCTTCCGTGATCTTTCCGAAAATGTTTTTATCAATTTACTGATAATAAATTTTTGAAGTGCTAAATGGATTTTTCTCTTTTATAAATGCGATAAAAAAGTATACTTTGTTTTAGTTAAATTAATAGACAATTTATTTTCAATTAACCATTCAGTAAGTTTTGGAATTTCAATATTGACCATTTTAAACTACCTTTTCTATATTATTATTGAAATAAAATAAATTTGTATCATCGGCAAATATGTTAGAATCTAAATTATGAGAAACATTGCTTAAAACATTTTTATGGAGTTTTAATTTCGAAATCATTTTCAGTGGTGGACAATCCTCGTAAAAACGCGCAACTTTGATGCAAACATTCTATATTGCCATAACTTTTAGTGAAACTTAGTCACAAATAGTTTTAGTGAAACTTAGTCACAAATAGTTTTAGTGAAACTTAGTCACAAATAGTTTTTGCTTTATCAATAAGCAGCAGTTGAAATCAAAATGTTTCAAAATCAATCAACTATAAATAAATTCAAAATCAAGATCAACTGTTAGAGAGGAATTTTAAATGTTCTAAAGACGTTGTTATTGTTATATTGCAATTATTGTCTATAAACAACAAAATAGCTTAATAACTTTACCCTATATATATATATATATATATATATATATATATATATATATATATATATATATATATATATATATATATATATATATATATATATATATATATATGTAAATTATGTTAGTGTATTTTACAAATAGAGTGCTCAATGTGGATAAAAAACAGAGCAATAATAAGTTAGTAAAAAACACTTCTCTAACTTTTTTCTTCAACTTAAAGTTTCACCATTGCTGGATCATCAAGAAGAGTTCTCCTGAAGAACTCTTCCTGATGATTTTACTTATTTATATATATATATATATATATATATATATATATATATATATATATATATATATATATATATATATATATATATATATATATATATATATATATATATATATATATATATATATATATATATGTGTGTGTGTGTATATTCTTATATCGGAGTCGAAAGAGAATTTTATGCAAAAAATTTTAAGTCACTTTTAACAACAATTACGCGACTTTAACAAATAAGCTTTATTTTAAGTAATTAAAATAATGCGGAAGTATATTGTTATTGTTTTTTAAAAAACTGCGCTATTAATGACTAGAAAGTTTTTTAATCAATAGTGTTAAGAGCTGTTTCGCAAGTATTCTTTAAAAGCGATTTCTTTTTGTACAGCGTTATTACGGAACTATTATTTATTTTTTTCGTATAATGCGTTACAGAAGGTGAATTTGCGCATGTACAACTTCTGCAATAGCAATTTGAATTACGGAAGAAAAAAATTTTTTAATACAATTACACAGGTCAACAAAAATAATTTTTTTTTTCTGGTTCCGAGGTTTTTTGTATTGCATTTCTCATTTTGATTTCAAATGTGCAACTCATTTTTTACCATCACGTCAAGTTGTAAAGATATCTGGGTTCAAATCTTTAGTATTTGGGGTAAAGTCCCTAATACTGTCGAAAAAAAAGTTGTTCAAAAGTATGTCAACCTGGGTCACAAAAAAAGCGTATTTTCATTGAGATTTTAGAGATGCTTTTGTTTGTAATAAAAATATGTACTTTTTGTATTACTGCTGAAAAACATTTTGTTGAAATTTTTTAAAGAGTCTTTAGCATTTTTTAAAGTAATTTTTTTGCCGAAAAATTTTGAGAAAAATATTTTATGTTTTCTATAATCTCTATGAAAATACGCTTTTTTTGAGACCCAGGTTGATATACTTTTGAAGATTTTTTTTTTTTTACAATATTAGGGACTTTCAGAGCCGTACCAAGGGCGGGGCCGGCCGGCCGGCCGGGGCGCGGCCTGAGGCGCCAAAATTGGGAGGGCGCAAACTTTTATAAATTAAAAAAACAATAATCAGTTTATGAAACTAATTTTCACGGCGTCGCTGCTGTTGATAAGAAAATTAATTAAAATTCCGCCCCTTGACACATACTCTTAAATATTAAAGCTCATATACTGAACAAAAAAGCGCCCTATAACACTAATATACCTTTGATAACTTTTGAGCATTATAATTCTATTATGAGTCGAACCCAAAAGTTATCTGGTGCTGAATTTAAGAAGAATAAAAAACAGCGCCAAGAAAGTGACGAAAACTACAAAACTGTTTCAAAAAGTGGTTGGTAACAAACTCAGTGGAGAAACAAATTATTTCAAAGGATATTTGTATTGAAATTAATGACAATTCAACAGATCCTATAATTGACTTTAATTGAGTTCAGATCATCATTTGGAATTAATTGAAGAGGAGATTTTCATCAGCCAAAGTCAAGAAGAATTTTGCACAACTGATTCAGAACCAACCAGGGAAGATAAAAATGTCTAGCTTTCAGGCCCAGCTGAAATGGACGAGCATGAACTTCATTCAGAAATCTCAGAAATTCCAGTGGCCTCGGAAGAAAATTTTCAACATAGGGATCCAGCAACATGGCCTAAAATAACGGACAAAACAAGATGCTTTTTGATTGAGCATAGGCCAGAGCAAGACAGAAGAGAATTTTTCCCAAACACGCTGTGTGATTTTGACAACAGAATGCGACACTTCAGCTCAAAATGGTATGAAAAAATTCATCCCAATGGTAAAAAATTTGTTTGCACTTGGCTGCAGTACAGCAATAAAAAAGATTCTTTATTTTGTTTTTGCTGTTTGTTATTTTTAACAACAAAAACCAACAATTTCTCAGAAATTTCTAAAGGGTTTTGTGACTGGAAAAAACTAAACCCAAGAATTCCTGAGCATGAAAACAACAATGAACACCAAAGATGCTATTCTGATCGGAAAACTCTTGAAAAAAACCTCAAGGAAGGAAAGACCCTGAATTCTGATCTGTAGAGAGTTATTAGTGGAGAGATGAAAAAGCGGAGAGATATCTTAAAAGTGATTGTTGATGCAATTTTTTTCTGTGCCAAGAACAATCTTGCCCTTCAGGGAACAACAGAAAACATCAGTCAACAAAACAGTGGCATTTTTCTGAGCTTAATTGAGTTGATTAGCCATTATTATCCTTTAGTGGCTGAACACATTGCGTCCGTTAAAGCAAAAAAAACCACAACATCCTACTTTTCTCCTTAAATTCAAAATGAGCTGATTGAGTTACTTGGGCAGAAAGTCAGGAAAGAAATTTTGTCAAACATCAAAGAAGCTAAATACTACTCTGTTCTGTTTGACTGCACTCCAGATACCTCCCACAAAGAGCAGATGACTCAGATCATCAGGTATGTCCGCATCAGTGATGAAACCTGCACAATTAAACGAAAACTTTGTGGACTTCATTGAATCTCACCAAAAAACCGGAAAAGGTCTTGCAACAGAGATAAGTGAAAAATTGGAGAAGGATGGTCTAAGCATTTCCGATTGCCGGGGCCAAGGCTATGACAATGGAGCCAATATGTCTGAAAATGCAATGGCGTCAAAGCTCACATCCATTCTCTTAATGAGTCAGCAAGATTTGTTCCATGCGCAGCTCACACTTTAAATCTTGTTGGTGTTCATGCTGCTGAGGTTTCCCCACTCATGATTACGTTTTTTGGAAAGGTTCAAGCCATCTTTAACTTTTTTTCAAACTTCACGTCAAGATGGGAAAAACTGATGAAAACGTTGAACATCTCATTAAAGGGAAATAGTGACACAAGATGGTTTACCAAAAAAGAAGCAATTACACCATTGCACAGACAAATCAAAGATGTTCTTCAAGTTTAGGAATCCATTATCCACAATCCCATGACAAATGCTGTCACAGTTAGCAGTGCAAAAGAACTTCTCATTCATATTGATTTCAGTTTTTTGTGTTTGTTGGATTTCTGGTGTCAAATTCTTTCTCTAATTGACCGGGAAAACAAACTGCTTCAGTCAAAAACCATTTCAATTGACATTGCCGTAAAAAAAATGAAATGGTTGAAGGCTTTCATTCAGAATTTTTGAGGTGTTGGGGTGGACAATATTATTAAAGATGCCACAGAAAAAGCTAACCAGAGCGGAATTGATGGTGACTTTCCAATTGAGGAAGCGCAAAGTGAAGCGAATAGCACTTTATGAAGCTGAAGATGACTCTCACCTTCTCACAGCAGAAACAGAATTCGGATCTCAGTGCAACTTTGTGTTTGACAGCATTATTACACAAATAGAGTGGCGGTTTGAGGCTGTTGTCTGCTGTATCCTCTGATTTTGGCTACCTCAGTGGGCATTCACTCTCTAAAAGTTCAGAAGATGAACTCAAGAAAAAAGCTGCAAATTTATCTTAAATTGACAAGGCAGATTTAGATTCTTCCGATTTCCAGTCAGAAATGGCAAGCTTTAAATATCAAGCTGCCGCAATGATGGACAACTTTGAAAAATCTAGCCCGATCGACATTTTGCAGCTCATTCATAAATATTCTTTGACCGATGCTTATCCCAACACAACAATTGCTATTCGCATCTCCCTCACCATACCAGTCACAGTTGCTACGTGTGAGAGAAGTTTCATTAAACTTATGCTCATAAAACACTATATGAGGTCAACGATTGGCCAAGAACATTTGTCTAGTTTGGCTATAATTTCAATTGAAAATGAAGTGGCAAACAACATTGATTTTGATGATGTCATTAGTGAATTTGCCTCAAGAAAAGCCAGAAAAGTGGCATTGAACTAAAGTTTGTGCAACCTTAATGACAAATTTTACTTATAACTTGATGTGATAAATTTTGTGATCAATAAATCATTTTTTTTGTTTAATTTTCTTTTTTTTTTTTTAAGGAGGGGGAGTGGGAAGGGAGGGGAAGAGGGGGCGCAATTTTCTTTTCTTGCCCGAAGCGCAAAATTGGCTCGGTACGGCCCTGGGGGCTTTACCCGAAATACTAAAGATCTGAACCCAAATATCTTTACAACTTGACGTGATGGTAAAAATGAGTTGCATATTTGAAATCAAAATGAGAAATGCAATACAAAAAACAAATTGTTTGCTCGGAACCAGAAAAAAAAATTTTTTTTGTTGACCTGTGTTATTATTTGAGCTCACTTATTTTTACAGTTTTTTTAAAATAAACTAATTTTCGTGCCTGCATTTAAAAATCAATTCCGATATTTTATTAAAAAAACATTCTAGGTTTGGATGTGCAATTATTTTAAATTTTCTAGTAAGGATTGTATACATTTGTTGGAAATTTTTTTATATGAAGGTGTTGTTTTAAGAATGGACCAACTCAGTATAAAATTACTAATATTTTTATCTTTTAACTGCTATATGTATTTTGACAATATGGTGTCTTTTGAATACTTGTTTTTTTTTGAAGCATTGCATAAGATTGGCAAAACGGTTTTTCCATTCACTCTCTGTTAAGCCAATATACTGTTTATCAGGTACATTCTTCAAGGAAATAACACATTTATATACCTCGATTTTTGATAAACAGTTTCCACACATTATAAATTTTTTTGTTGTTTACAATTACAATTTTCTCTTGTTTCTTTATTTAAGATTTCTTTTTTGTTTAACAAAGCCATATTGTGACCTTTTAAAATTTTTTCAATTTTTTTGTGCAACTGTAGCTAACTTCAATTGTATATCGATTAAAAGTTTTATGAAATTTATTAGATGGCGGGAAATGCTTATCGACTAATTTTAAAAACAATTTTCTAATGTTAGAGGAAATATTTTTGTTATATAGGGGTTAAACCAAATTACACTTCCGGTTCTCTTTCGTTTTTTTGCAATCTTTTTTTCAGGTTCAAGTTTAAGTTGAAACTTTATATGTATTTATATATATAAATATATATATATATATATATATATATATATATATATATATATATATATATATATATATATATATATATATATATATATATATAAACGTATATATATGCTTTTATAAATATATAAAATATAAATGCATATATGAAAATATATATCAGGTATGTGCTAAAATTCTGTGCCACATTTTGTTGAAATTTTATTTTAGGTAGTGACAGTTAAACATTTTTTAAAGTTGTTTATTTTTAGAAACATATATTAAGTTAGAGTATATTTAAAAAAAGAAATAGCTAAACTTCAATTTTATATGATATTTATGTGTAGTTGGTAAATTTTGAGTTTATTGATTTTGAAATTTAATTTGTTGCTCTCTCATAAAATTATAGTTGAAGATATGCTCAGATAGTTGGCAAACCTATCCTGTTTTTTTGATGCGCATTTCCTATATACTATCCAAGTTTCATAGAAAACAAAAAATGTAGCAGATAGCCTTAAATGTGTAGCATTTTTGGTACCCAATTTTTGTTTTTCAGAATTCGTTTACGGCGGATATGCGGGCGGATTTTTAAAACTTTTTTTTATTTAATAACATTTTATTTAGATATTTCTTGCTTTTTTTTTATTCACAAGTTTATAGTTAAATTTGATTGATTATAGTTAATTTGATTGATTATAGATAAAGTTTATAGTTAAATTTGAAGTTGTATTTTAAGAAAATCTATAACTTTGTATTTAGATTAAAACATATAATTTCATATTTAACTACACACTTGGCAAAAAAAACGAAGTAAGCTTATCAAATGGTAAATTTAATTAAAGTGCGTTTTAATATATTTACATTATATATATATATATACATATTTCAAGAACGCAGTTTTGCAAATAACAAACAATGAAAGAAAAAAAATGTTTGATCCAGAGTGCTTGTACTATCTTTTTAAAAATTCAACAATTAAATAAATTGTCTGTCAAGCAACTTGATAATTCAGATAATATTAAATAATATTAAATTTCACATAATATTAAATAGAACTTTCGGATTAAAACTCTGCTATAAATAGTATAATAATCGTATTCTAACTCTTATGAGAGTTGTATAATGTAAAATGAGAGAAAAACATAAAAAAAGAAAACTTGAATTTGGTTTTTTTATCTTTTAAAGCCATACTCTGAATTTTTTTTTTAATGGAAGAGGGGTAATTGCTATAATTACCCCTCTTCCATTAAAAAAAAAATTCAGAATATGGCTTTAAAAGATAAAAAAACCAAATTCAAGTTTTATTTCAAAAGCTGAAAACCTTTTGAAATTCAGCAATTTAAATTTTTTATTTTAATAACTTCTTTGGAATAAAAATTTTTATTTTTCATTTTTTGAGGTTGAGAGGGACGGAGGAGGGTGGGGAAAGGGGTTTAACGGATGATGAGAGTTCTGGAACACATAACCATGCCCATACATGAAAATTTTAGTAAAACATAATTTATAAATTAGTAGTATTTTAAATTTTAAACTAACTTTACTTATTTTAGATAAAAATAAGTTGTTTTAAATAAATATGAATTTATATAAAAGGAATTTATATACCAGGGTGTGTTGAACCATTACCACCACATCCTCCATTTCCAAAATACACATCTCTTATTTGTTAGTGGTCTGGAATATAATTTTGGTAACTTTTCATAAGTCATAGATTTTTTATGAATTTAAATTTTGATTTAATTTTTTTATTAATTTGTTAAGGTTAAACGCTGGGAGAGAGGGGGAAGGGGCAAAAACACGCCCTCCTAAAAGTCAATAAATATTGCACCAAGACATTTAAAAAGTCTCGTAAAGTTAAATTTTTACTGTATGCATTGTAAATTCCATACTAGTTACATTCGTTTAAAAAAAATAAGTTTATTTATATGGATTAAATATTTTTGACTCTAGGGTGTGTTTAATCACCACCACATCATTCTGCAACTTTAAGTTACAACTATTATATTTTTTTGTTTGGTTATTATATTTGTTTGGAATCAAACGTTGGAAATTCTTTATATAGAAAAATTACCCACTTTTTTACAGTTAGGGTGGTGGTTTGGCACCCATTCTGTCTAAACTAAATTTTGACAACAGTTTCCTCAAAAATTCTATATTTCAAAAACTTGGTACCTAAAAACTTAAGACTTTTTGAAGAATTGTTCGATTTTGATAACTTTTTTACCATCAAAATACTGTATTAAAATTTACTGTACAAAATTTGCAAACTGTTTGCGAATTGTTTGCAAATTGTTATCCAAAATTTTTAAACTATTCAAATATTTAATCGTTAAATATCATTGTTAAGAGCTTTAAATCAGTATTACAATGGTGAAAATTTCATAAAAAACGAATGATTTTACTAAAGGTTATGCAACAAAAAATTAGCGTTTGGCATACGGTAGTTTTATAATAAACAATCAACAAAAGTTGCAAAAAGTATTGGAATCCTCTATAAGGCCAGAAATTATTTAAACAAAAATAATTTAAAACAACTATACTACTCATTTATTCATAGCTATATAAACTATGCAAATATTGCCTGGGGAAGTACAGGTAAAAGTAAATTGCAATGTCTTTACCGCCATCAGAAACATGCAATGCGAATAATACATTTTTTAAATCGTTTTTCAAATACAAAACCTTTATTCAAAGATATGAATGTATTAAACGTTTTTGAACTTAATTTGTATAATACTTTATGTTTTACGTTTTGTTGTATGAACAACCCTTTATTACATGTCTTTAAAGATTTATTTACCTTTAAAGAAAAGAATAAATATAGTTTGCGAAATAAAAACTATTTAAAAGAACCCTTTTGTCAAACAAAGTTTAATCAATTTTGTATAAATTATCGAGCACCTTATCTCTGGAATAAAATTGTCCAGCCTAATTTTGATTCATCTATCTCTTTTTCTGTTTTTAAAAACAAATTAAAGAATATTATTTTTTCAACGGATAATATATTGAAAAATTTTTGAGATATTATTTTAACAATTTATTATTTGAAATGTTTTGGATTGTTATTTTGTCTTAATCTACTTGTATTGTTTTATATTTACATTGTAATTTTTATATGGTTCTGGCGACAAGATCGTTATGATCTTCTTCCGGATTCCAAGTTTATATATTTATATATTACATGTAAATCACGACATGTAAATAATGTAAACTAAAAATTAAACTTAAAAAAAATAGAACTTCATTGTTTAGTTTGCGCATTACTTTGCTTCAGTTATATTTTAATTCAACTTAACTTTAACAAAAAAAAAAATTTATTATTAACAAATTAAAAAAATTATAAATAATAAGATAAATCAATTTAAATATGATTAAAAATTATATTTTTAAGTTTAATCATTTTATTATACAACTTTTTTTACGTTAAATTTGTTACGTTACTATACGTGTACATAGCCTTTTTAAGGTAAAAAGTTAACTTAAAGAAATTATAAACCTTTATAATTATATCTATTTTTCGCAAGCGAAAAATATGACTGATAGAAAAAGCCGGAAAATCATGTGATTTGTGTAATAGCAAGTTTTAGCGAAAAACAAAGCCCGTTTTACCCACCGTACTATTGTTATTACTTAAGCCACATGATTTTTCGACATGAACCAAACTAAAAATTAAAAAATTACTATAATAAAGTTTTTTAATTACATCGATAATTAGCGGAAACATTTCATGTTAGTTAGTATTTAGAGAGATGAATACATGTATTTTAGAAAAAGCGCTTCAGAATATCGTTTGTATATCGCCTCGATTTACATTGATTAATACGCCCATCCCAATAAATAAAAGATTTATTTGTTTTAAAATATACAACGTATTATAAAATTTAAACATACTCAATTGTTTTCCGTATGATTATTAATGTTTTTAACAGAATTGTGGCTATAAAAATAAACTAGTTTTAAAGCAAATAAAGTATTGATATCCAAAGATAGTAAAAGTCGATGCTTCGGCAATGATATTTACAAAAAGAATATAATTTTGAACAAACATATAGATTACCTTAGCACAACCAGTTTTAATAAAGAAGACATATGTCCTGAAAAATAAATTAATATCTAACTGTTACTAATGCATAATTTAATCTATAAGTATAAAGTAACCTCTTTCTTCACTTGTTAAAGATCCATAGAAGCAATAGTCTATTTTTCAGTTTTCATACTGTGAGTTAAAACTTTGCAATTATAGATAAAAGATACCAGATATTTAAAATAATTACTAAAAAACCCATTAAAAATTATGGAAAAAGAGGTTTTTGTTTTAGGTCTAAAATAAATTAAAATAACTTCATTCCTGATGCGTAGCACATTATGCCATTAAAACAGAAATATTAATGGAAGCAAATGAATTCTTTGATTTGTTGCCTGAAAAAGAAAAGATAAGATGTTTAAAAAATAATCAAAAAAACTGATTTCTGTACAGATCGATTTAAAATACTTAACACTAACATCTCGGTGTCCATTTAGGCGAAAAGTTATCATTCCAAGTTGAAACAGTATATTAAGAGCCAGGTGATTGGCTCAATGTCAATAGTAAACGAGCTTTGGTTTTTCATAGCATGTTGCAACCAAGTCAACCCCTGGTTGTTGGAAGTCGGTAACTACACGGCTACCTAAAATAAGATCTCATACATAAAAATAATCAATGAAAGAATAATAAATCTTTTTATAATCTTATCAACAACAAAAAAAGAAAAAGGCGAGGGGTATAATATACACATTAGGCGTTGTAAAACTATTGCTAATCAAAACACATACCTAATATCTGTAAATGAAAATTATTAATGAAATTATATAAACCATATTATGATTTACCATGACACATATCTTTTTACAATCAATTTGCCCATGATTTTTTTAAGATATCATCATATTATTTCTAATGATGTCTGCATATAGTTGGTACTTGCTCATTTCATTCTTAACAGCATTATCATCCTCATTCTCATTTTTTTTCAATAAAAAACTATGTATACAGCACTATTCTTTTTTTTATACTAAGAAGTCTGCTGTAATATTTATCTTGGCTGTAAGTGGCATTATCAAAGCACAAGTTACAAATACAACTTTCAATAGCAGCTCCAATAAGAATTTTTTCGATATTGGAAGCCTCGTTATTTTCTAGGTCAGGAAATATTTCTTATATCTGATGAAGCATGTAATTTTTTGAAATTTTTCTATTTTTCTGTGTTCTTTTTCCTTCTTATTTTGAATTTTGTCAGGCATACGCTGTGTAAGTTCTGACATCATTTCTTTATGACATGGTGCATATGCAAAATCGGATTTTTCTGGCATTAAAAATGGCCCATAATATTGATCTGTTTGAGCGTCAGGTGGTTTTTTGAAGAGTAGAGCAGTTGTTTTATTTTTACAAGCACGAAGTTTTGAAGAAATAAAGTATAGTGTGGTATTGGGAGCTTTTTGCTTTGCAGCGCTAAACATACTCATTAGTTCCTCTGAATCAATGTTGTGAAACCTTGCTGATTTAGTCTGATTTATAAGTTGACTATTAGAACTCATTTTGAACTGTCGCTTGTACTGCATGTCAATGACACTAACAACAGCTTTCAGACATTCAGCGATTGTTTTTCTCATTTCATCAGTTACTGGGCAAAAGCTGATTTTTTAATCAAAACAGGATCTTTAGTAATATTTCTAAAATTAAATTTAGAGGATCCTTGCTGCTTTTAATTAGAGTGTTTCAAACATCTTTTACTATCTGAATGCCAGATATGTAGTCAAGTCCCTGATCTGGTATAAAACTTATATAACTTATATAAAATATAAAACTTTTTCATTCAAGAACCACACAGTAGCTTTACAATAAAGCTAGGGCACATAACTCACGGACACATGAAACAAAAATTTATGAATAAAACATAGTGTTAGTCTCTAATAATCTATAATCCCCTAACTATTGCTGCATGTATAATTACTATTGGTTTTAAAGGTTTATTCCATAGCCTTTGGTATTACCCCCCATTCTATCAATTTGAGATTAAATGTACAACAATGGAAACTATTATATAAAAGATTCACCTGTTTCAGATTTAAAATCTTGGAACAAACTGGATCTCAGACCTCCGCATAATGCTACGCCAGAAAACAGAAATGTCTTCAATATTGCATAGTGACATATTAATTTACCACATGTGTGAAAAAGAATGTCTAGTCTGTTCCCTCTGTAGCGTATTAGCATTCCTTTGGGCAGCTTGTGTTGGTCCAAAAAGGCTACAAAACCCTTTGGGTCACCTTAAAGAACATAAAGTAAATTATTTTAAAGAGCTTAAGGAACACGTGAAGTTAAAAAAAAATTTTTTATGCTAATAAAAAAAAATATTTTATTTCATAATTCACAAAACTACATTGTTTTAAAGTAAAAAAGTGGGATTAAGAGTATACATGTACCTCTTACATCCTTGTAGCGAAGTTAGTTCAGCAGTAAAATTATATTTGCTGCAATGCAATCTCTTCCAAAAAGTTTCCCTTTAGAGTTCTCTAATGCTTTGAGTGAAGACTTGCAAAAATTAGTCATTGTGTCCAAGAGGTGAAGGTGACAGTTTAGTTCATTTAATGATTTCTGCCAAACAAGGTTAAACTTAAGTAACTATCGAATGATTTGCTGCTACTCTGTCATTCATCGTATTAGTTATGTTTTCAATAATAGTGCTTTGAACATCAGTGAATTGTAACTGGAAGAAGACTTATATTACATGGCAAGATTATCAACATATTTCGTCGTGTGACTCCATTAGTCGTAAGCTGTACCTTCAGGAAGTTGATTAATTGCTACATCTATGCATAATGATTCTGTTTTTTTGTTTTTCGTTTTAAGTTTATTTATGCGCCCCAAGATATTCTTACGGTCTTATTACAGAGCACCGCGGATGAGCATTTAATCTGAAGTTTACGTCTCTTTCCAAACCGATGTGGCAAAATTTGCGCAGAGATGGGGCTTGAATTACTGATCTTTTATTTCTGAGGTAAGTGTGCTACCACTGCACCAAGTCTGCTCATTGTTAAGTGCACAATATTTACATGAACACCTTCCTGTGTTGTTACATCAAGACCAAGTGTCGGCTGTCAGCAAGTTTAAAAATACACCTAGCTCATGCATCGTTTTTCCACAGTTGTGCGATGCGTAGTGTGACTAAATCGATAGCAAGTGAGTACTCCAATTTTAATGAGCAGAGTTGGCACACTTTGAGTAGGAACTTGGCACACAAGCATGTCATATATAAGTGTCCTAATATCTGCTGAGTAGCACTGTTCTTTTTTGGTGTTTTGTGTTACTCGCTGAATTTCTGAAAAAATTAAATTGGTACGGCTAGGCATTCGTCTTTCCTCTTAACTCTTTTAGATCCTATTTATGCTTTTGATTTTTAGTTGTTATTCATTTATGAAAATGATTAACTTCTTTTGCAAAACATTTTTTATAGTACTCAGTTGATCAGCTTATAACGTGGGTAGTATTGGTTCATGAGAAGAGGTTATTAAAGCAGGAACAGATAATGAAGGAGATAAGTGATTACTATTTAATACAGATAGATTTAATACACTCATATGTTGAGAAGATAAAATAGAAGAACACAAAACAATATTACTTAAGCTTGTGGTTAAATGTAATTATTGTGGCATAGCAGATAAAGTTTTTTGGTATGCAAAAGCATGTGGCAGATATTAAGAAATTGTTTAGAATCCCTTGAAAAATTTGCATAAAATCTACTAACTAGTTTCACAATCTGATTTTTAAAAAAAGTTAAAAATTATATTGACTAGCTTAACAGCTGTTTTAAATGATTTATTGTTAGATATAAATATATTTGATATATGTCCAATTCTACTGTCAATATTTAAATGAGTTGGCATTGTAAAGTTACGAGCTAAATAATTTTTGGCTTCACCATAAAAAAGACAATTCTTTTTATGTCTCATAATGCTCTAAAAAATTTTTCAATAATCATACTAATTATTTTATCGAACTAGCATTAATCATTATTGTGTTTACTTGGAGCTTTAAATACTTATAAAATGAATTTTCATGAAGTTTAAGTCTTTATGTATAGAACTAAGATAGAAATGTCTTCAAAATTATTTGAATTCTATTTTAGTGAAATCTGATATTAATATAGCACAAGATTCTCAGTCATTAACTTATCTGTCCGAATATATAGTTTAAAATTGAGTTCATACTCAATTGAGTATCGTGGGCCATCTTTATGGAATGGATTTTCAAATATTACTAATAAAAAGAAAACCACTCTTGATCGGTTTAAAAAAGAATCTAAACGGCTGTTCTTATTTATGAATCTCACTATGCTAGATTTTAAATCTTATTTTTAAATAAAGTATAGCTCTAATAAAAAATCGTGATAACTTAGAAAATTTTTTTTTAAAAGAATATTATTATCACAATCCACCATAACAAAGTTTAATAATGATCTCAATATAAATATATGTTAATATCTCTTTTTTTTCATCTTTTTTTAATTTAATTACCAGTATATAATCGTTTTTTTGCAACTGCTGCTGCTGCTTTTTTTTTTTTTTGCAAATGCAGATAATGTAAGCATTTTAGCAATTACTATTTACTACTTTGTATATTTTCACCAATATAATATATTTAAAAATCACAACTTTATAAAAATGGGGCTCGGTAATAAGACAGAATTATGTCTTCCTCTTGCTCCAGCCATTACTTATTTTGTTGTATATATATGAAAATTATATTTATTGTAGAAGCCGAAATATTAAAAAATATATATATATATACTATAGTTTGTGTGAGTGTGTGTGTGTGTGTGTGTGTGTGTGTGTGTGTGTGTGTGTGTGTGTGTGTGTGTGTGTGTGTGTGTGTGTGTTGACCATGTTTTAAACACTTTTAAAAAATCACCAATATTTTTAATAAACGTATCATTTTTCTAAAAAAAAAAAGTTTTTAATGAATATAAATATTTAAATATTCAAAATGCCCATAATTGTTCACCCCCTCCCCCAACCTACAAAACAAAAAAATATTATGTAGGGGAACATGGGGTAAGATGACGAATGGGGCAAGATGACAACCTACAGTTATCTCTTAAGCAAAACTAAATATAACAATTGACTTTAGCTGAAAGGGAAGTAGATTAGTTTTACTAGATTTCTCAATGGCTTTTTTTTAAATATTATTTTTGTGACGAAAGTTAAGTATTAAAAAGTTTTTCCGACATTGAGAAAAAAACTTTTTATCCTCGTTTTACTTGATTTATTACATTGCCACATCACCAGCTAAAGGTAAGCGAGAAATTTTTATTTTATTTGATAAAACTGGAAGCCATATAAGAAGTATTAGGCTATGATAAGTTGATTATGTACTGATTCTGATTCATTTTAAAGATTGTATTAGCCTGGGGCAAGATGACCGGGGCAAGATGGCTTGTCCGTAATCTATATTAAACGGAAGTTTACTTGTACTGCTTGCTATTCTTGTATTGTTCAGTAATTATTTTATTACGAAATACAATATTTGTTTGACAATAGTTTTATTTTGTTGCGTTGGAGTTCGCTAAAACTGATTACTAGGTTGTTACTGTTTTTTTTTTGCATTTACCGATATAAATGTATAATTTATAAGTTTTAAAAGTTACACCTTTATTTGTATTACTTTTTTAATAAAAAAGAATTTGTGATGATGGTTTTTGAGGCGTTTATAGCTGCATAGAGTTTTCTTTTCTTAAAGTTTTAAACTTTGTTAACTTAAAATCGTTTAATGAGTTTTTCCTTGGCTATTTTCTACTTTTAGAGTGGTTTTTGATACATAAGTGACGCGGAATGATTTTTTATCACTTTTAAATCAAGTTTTAATTTTTGGGACAGATATTGACTAAGATACAGGCGTTTTTCGAAACGTTCGTCATCTTGCCCCATGTTCCCCTACCTTTACTACGTGTACAAATAGGATGTTATTATTTTTTACTGAAATTTGGCAGATATATAAATAGATATAGAAAATTGACTAAAAAGTTAGAAAAGAAGCAATTCTCTTATTTTTTTTGTTTTGTTTTTCAACAATATTTTCTGGTAAAATGTCGTTGTACATTATAAATGAGAACACGGACACTTGAAGAGGATCTTAAGATCCTGTTAGCGTAATATGATAACATACTAGCGTAATAAATATAAAATGAAAAGTAAATACCATTTAAGAAAACATACATACAAATAAGATAAGACATCTCAATTATAAAACACTGTTTAACAAAACAATAAAAAATAAAATACTTTAACTTACATTTAGATTACATTTATAAAAGAGAAACGAAATCAAAAGAGCTTGAATATATTATCTATTGAGAAAATAACTTTTTTCAGTTTTTGAAAGTAAAAAAATTTCAACTTTGGGAAAAATTAACATTTCTTAAAACTATTTGATTCCACAAATAAGTTCCGCGATATGATATAAGAGGCCTTCCAAAATTTGTGTGCGAGTAATGTGAATAAATAAAACTGTCATTTCTTAGATCATATATGTTTTTAGACTTTATTACATATAAATTTTGAAAAGTTATAGGAGTTAAGCTTATCTTACATTTGAATGTAAAGAACATTAAAAACATTTACTTGGTAAATATTTAAAAAAATTCATTTGGAATAAAAGTGGTTTTGCATGAGTAAAAGATCTTTTAAGTTTTTTTTGTTGCACAAGGTTTCAATATGATTTTTCCATGTGAGATTTTTATAAATATGAACACTAAGATAAAAAATAACTTTTGATTGTTTTATTTGAACATCATCTCTAAAGTTGTAGTATATCATTTAGCAAAAGATGTTTCTTGGATTTTGGATGAAATAGAATCCATTTAGTTTTTTCAATGTTAATTGATAACTTATTTGACTTGAACCATTTTAAAATTTTAATTACCTCCATGTTCATGCCATCAAATAGTGTTATGATATTATTGTTAGAGAGAAAAAAGTTTATGTCTACAAACATTACTGTTTTTAAATTTGACGCATTATAAAGATCATTAATATAAATAAGAAAAATAATTGGTTCTAGTAAAGACTCTTAGGGGATACCACATGTTATATCTAAAAAATTAGTTGTAGAGAATACATAAATTTGCACATACTGCTTACGATCGCTTAAATAGCTCTTTAGTAATATTTGAAAATTACCACAGATTCCATAGTTTTTAAGTTTTTTATTAAGAATCTCATGATCTATTGTATCAAAGACTTTTTATAGATCAATGAATACTCCAAGAGTAAATTGTGATTTCTCATACAAATCTGCAATATTTCTAGTAAGATACCTATTTTTTTAAATCCGTATTGGGTTGTATTTAGTTTTTTATTTATAGAAAGATAATCATAAATTTTATTGTTAAAGATCCTTTCAAAAATCTTTGAAAAACCAGAAAGTACTGAAATTGGACGATAATTAGTTATATTTGATAAACCTCCCCCCCCCCCCTCCCCCACCTCATTAAAAATTGCTAAACTTTGGCTATCTTTAGTTGATCAGGAAAAATACCTTGTTTTATTGAACAACTGAAGACCTGAAATAGTATAGTTTTTATAATCTCGTAAGAATGATAATCTCGCCATTTTTTTAATCTGGGTCTATCGCTTAATATTGCTTAATAGATTTTTTACATTTTATAAGCACACTCAAGCTATTTAATGGAAATTTCAAAGTTGATAAGTATAGAATTTATGGCAAAATAAAATCATTTATTTTGTAATTTAAAGTTGGAATATCTTTTGCTAAACTTGGACTAATAGTTACAAAGAAGTTATTTAATTGGTTTTTTATCTCTTTAGGATTAAATAAAAAGTCATCATTGTTTTTAATAAATTTTGGTAAGTTGCATATTTTTTTTTTTCTGTTTTTAACTTAAAATACTTGATATACAACTTTTGTTTAACTTTGAAAGATTTCCTGAGTTCTTTGATAATCCATGGTGACTTAATACAATTTTTTAAAGTTGACTTTGTATTGTGGAAAGTTTGCATCATAAACTTCATAGAATGTTCTTAAGAATGAGTTATAAACCACATTTGCTTCGGACGAAAAGCTTATATGTTTCCGATGTAGTAGTAATATTTGTTCATTAAACAATGCAACATTTACTTCACTAAAACAGTGTTTTATGAACACTTTTTTTTCTATTTGTAACTGTCCAATAACAGTATTTATTAAAAAGAAAATAGAAAACTCAATGTCAATAATTTACATGTTTTCAATATTCACTTCAAGAGCAGAAAGGAAATTTTCAATAGCAACGAAATCACTAAAATGGTTAGTAAGTGCAAAAAAGACAAATTTCAATAAACTTTAAACACTACTTTAAAAATATAATCGAAGTTAATTTAAAATCCTAAATAATGTATATTGAAGAACGTTTTTCTAAAAGGCTTAGTCCATTTTTTTCAAAAATTGAGTTTTTTCAACATTTGAATTTTTCACTGATAAACGTACAAATCTAAATACGCTAGTATTAATAAAAAAGTTGTTTATCATTTTTATTTACGATTGCAAAATTATAGATATTCAAAAAATCTTAGCCGGACCACGGTGATTCATACTCACTTAATAAACGACAAGTTATTGTACGCAAGCGCAGTTTAATTATAAATTTTTTTTGACTTTCAAAATGGCTTCGGGCCTTTGCTACGAAGTTACTTTTTAGCTGATGACCAAGTTTTTATTACCCATTGCGTTTTTATCATTTTCTACAAAGATAATCAGTTTTTAGGCTATTAATAGTGTTTTGGTAACATAGTCTAATTATTAAGTGAGTTAAAGTGGTAGCCATATAAAAAAAATGATGAAATAAAGATTTTTTTGCAAATTTTTTTTTCATTAAAACAGCATCTTGTATACCACTACTTTCATTCCCAAAAAAATTAAATCACCTAACATACCTTTATGCCAGTTTTGATAACTTTTTAGGCTATCCATTTTTGAAATTTTAGATAGCAACGTCCTTAGTGACTGCCTAAAATTATTATGGTCTAATACAATTCCTTCAAGTAGTTCATTTAACTCATTTTTTTGTTAGACAAAAAATCCACTTTGCTCTACTCAAAAATAGTTCTAAAAAGTATATTTTAAAACTACAAACAGGCGTTTATATAATATATTATAATACTTTTTAGATTTTAAATGATAATAATAAAATACCAAATAAACAAAATCCCATAAGTAAAAAAAAGAGAAAGTGGAATGGCATGATTGTGAATTAAAAAAAGATATTGGGATTTCATCTGTTTTTGATACTTGTTCAAGTGAAAAGAATGAATAATGAAATGTTTGCATCTGCAGTATCATTTTGACAATGACTTATGTTCATACATTTTGAAATGCTTCAAAATATATTTTGTAAATTGATGTGTCCGAATTGTGTTAGTAACATCATATTATATGACAAAAAATTCACACTTTATTAGTATTCACACTTTATTAGTGTCAAATGTTTAATTTATGGCTGGAATAAAACCTCATATACTTCTCCTAAAAAAAACCAAAGGAAAATAAAAAGATTCAGGGTCGTAGAGCCTTTGAAATTAATGTACAAGCTGTTGCTGCATTTCGTAAAATTGGACGTGGTTTTAGTGCTATGGATACCTTTTCTTTGATAATGAATTTAAAATGTTTAACTAAAGGCTCATTCATCCAACTAAATAAAGTTGTTAAAGATTGTTACAAAAAAGTAGCTAAGTTTAGTATAAAAACTGCTGCTGAAGAGGTTGACCATATTGACACTGTTAGTGATATACCATGCACTCGTATTTCTATTGATGGGAAATGGCAGAAACGCGTCTATTCTTTACTACATGGTAGTAACAGCTATTTCAGGTGATAAGTGTCTAGATGTCAAAATAAAGTCAAGACAATGCTTTGGTTGCAAAATATAGGAAAACAAACGTGGTACCCCTGTCAAAATAAAGTTTTTCTAAGTTTTTTCAGAGTTTGTTTCGAACCTGGATCTCCTGCTTCTAAAGCAAGCAATCCAACCACTGCGCCACGGCCTCAAAAATATGGTAGATTTCTTTTTATTTCTCAAAATCACCTTCTTTAAAAGGCTACCACCATAATGATCTGAAGAGTACACGGGATAAAACGGCATAGTCACATTTAAAAAGTTTTGAGAAAGTATTTATGAATCATTTGTAAAGGTTTTTGTATAAAGTTAGGAAAAAAAATTTTTTTTAAAAAGTTAAAAATATTTTATTAAAAATGTAAACTTCAAATAAATTAATCAAGAAATAATTTTTTCTAATTTACTTTTATGCTTTATATGAAAACTTTTATAAATGATAAATATATACTCTCTCAAAACTTTTTAAATGTGGCTATGCCGATTTTTCCCGTGCACTCTTCATCTATGTAAGGTCTTTATGTAAAATAAGTAATGTCTCTATGTAAAAAAGTTAACTGAGCTTCTTTTTTATTTTAATTTTAGATAGCATTTTTAATTTTGTATGCAGCTTATTATTGATATATTATTTTAATTTAGTTATTGAATATAAACACTATTTAATAGATAAAGTTAAAGTTTGTTGGTTATTTAGTGCACTTTTTTAGATGGAGATCCATAACAGAATTTAAATATTCTTTTCGTGTTTGTAGATACTTGGCTCAGAAAAAAATTACGCTGTTGGAACAAACCAAAAAAAAAAAAAAAAAAATGAAAAGGTGTTCCATATCATGATGTCAGATAAGATAAAAATCTCATCCGGCAGCATGACATCCGAATAAAGTTTGCTATGTTATAATACCATAAACAATATTATCAAAAGACGACATCGACAACGCCTCATTTAAGTATAATTTCGAAACCATCTTATGATAAATATTATCGTCAGCAGGTATTGTTGTCAGCAGGTATAAAAACTCAGTAAAATTCACAATTTTTCAAAATAACTTACACAAAATAAAAAGCTAATCGATTGTCCTGGTATTGATAAAAAAGTCTAGTAATTTTCAATGATTGCATCGTGACAGCACACGCAACAAGCATCGTGACAGCATACGACTCAGAAATAGATATTGAAGTATTAAAATATGAGTTTAATCCTCATTTACAACCTTGTCAGTGTAATTTATGTGGTAAAATACCAAAACAATTAGTAACTGTAAAGAAATGCAAACACTTATTTTATTTTTTCTGCCTAGTAGAAAAAATAATGGTTAATAAACTTAATGAAACTTTATGTTCAAAGTGTAAAGAGCTTATATTACCTAAAAATTTGGTAACCAAAACAAACTCTATTTGAAATATGTTAACTGGTGAGTCTAATGTAATGAAAGAATATGGTTACATATTTATCTTTAATAAGTATCTGTATTGATAAATCAATATTAAAAGCAGCCCCATTGTTATTGCCAACAACATCTTCATTTGCTTCTAACTTGGCTTCATTATCATCATCTTTTTTGGCTTTAGTATCATCGTCAACATCAACAATATCATACTTATTTAATAAGAGATTCTGCAATTTTCATATCCACAGTAGAAAATGATATTCCAAGAATAGCTGAAGATACTGCACTCTATGGTCTTATTAAATATAGTGGACAAGTAGAGTAAAAAAGTGGAGGATCTAGAGTAATAATATTTTTTAATTTTAACTTTTAAATTTATTATAACTATAAATTAAATAGATATTATTTTTCATATTCTTTTTTTTTTATCCAGTTTTGTTTTAACTTACTCCAAAAGCTTATGTAAGCAGTAACCAAGCATCAAATACAACTATAAAACTCAGAAATGCATTTATTAAAAGACACTATAAAGTTATGTCTGTAACATCCAACGACGCAACTTTCTCTCTATATTCAAAGCTGCTAAATTCATTTCAAGCGGAGACAAAAGGTTAATATTGGATAATCTAAATATTGAAACAGAAGTAGTTAGTGCAACCAACATGGTAGCAATGAAAGCGGATCCGTGTATATTTTTTTTGAATATCTTATATTTTATTTTGCTGAAAAGAAGTGTCAATTTTTCAATAAAGTATTTTTATTGATCTGGTTTTACCACAGTCTTAAAATATATGAAACAAATGAAGTCTCCTCATAAAAGAAATTAAAAACGGCTATTTTCATAGCCACAAACATAATAAAAATATATTTGGTATAAAATGATTTTTGAGTCATGGGCGATACATAAATACTACCCTTGCTATTTCAATTGTTGTTGTCTTTTTCTTAGACGCACACAGATTAGGTATTGACTGTTCATTTACAACATTCAAAATATTGTATATGAGCAGTGTTGCGCTAATCAAATTGTCATAAACATAAATTATTTGGATTGGCTGATTGTATAAAACTATTAATGTTCCCCTCGAGAATTTGTATAAATAGCGTGTCTATCGAGGCCTCGCCCTCTTGGAGTATCCTATCAAATAACAACGGACTCGAGCAACTCTTCTACTACTAGCTGTGATCTATGATCCCTTCTTTGTGTTTATCGCATATTTTTATAATAATACTATTATAATATATTAATAAATTGAACTCGTTTTACAATACGACTCTTACGTAAACCAACATGAAGTCCACGAAGAATACGAAAAGAATATGAAGTCCTGAAGTCCATAATTGAGACTAAAAGACAAAATTAAAGGAGCAATATATAAAGGAAGAGTTGTGGTCAATTAATCAGCTAAGTGAATTTATTATTTGTTTATGAGAATTTTTTTTAAAGATATACGTTGGAATTTATTTAAAACCAAGTTGTAACTTTTGGATCGTCTGCCGATCGCTAACTACAAACTATTATTCCTTATTATAGTTGTTTATGTGATAATTGCATTTTATTGTTGTTTTAAAATATTTATTTCATGATTATTAATTAAGAATTTTATTTAAGATACTGAAGAAATTTAGTTAAGAATATATTAAGAAAATTATTTAAGAATATATTAAGAAAATTATTTAAGCATGGCCTACTTTATTTATACAGCCGGATATTTTGCATTTTGAAGAAAAAAATAGAAGGCCAGTTTTTAAAATCGTAATGTCTCAAAACCTTAATACATTTTGAACATTTTCAAAATTATTTTACTTTCTAAATTAAAAAAGTCCACTAAAGTTGTATATATTCATAATTTTAGATTTAAACGAACATTTATTAAGAAAGAAATAAATAAAGAGTCTTTATTTTAAAATTTAGAATTAGTAAAAACAATGTAAGAAACAAGAACAGTTATAAAAAATATTAAAATATTTTTCTTTTTTCATTAAAAAATAAAATAGTTATATTATAAATAATTTATTAAACATTCTCAAATTTTTTCTTTTTAAAAGATTTTACATGATAAACAGCTACTTTGCTGGTGGAGATAATTCTTTTATTATTAAGAAAAATGTTGATAACAATTCTTCCAGCAATTTTTTCTCACAATTTTCTCATGCATGGGACAAGAAAAAGTCTGAAAAGAGTCAAAAAAATGGTTTAAAAAATATTCTAAAGCTTGTCGTGCATGTAAATTAAATTTCTTTATTTTGTTATAAGAGTAGTCAATCATAGCAAAGGATGTGCAAACATAATCCAAAAGTGATGGTGAAGGAATAGTGAGACCACCCCTAGAAATAGTTTTTAAATAAGTATGATCAGGATTGCTTTCATCAATATTGACACAACATAAAAATTCTTTACAACATGTACCAAAACGTTTTTTAAGTTTCTTTGCTATATATCCAGCAATATGAGCACCTACTTCCCTACTTTCTGGTGCAAGTGTCATGATTTCTGGAGTACACTCAGCTTTATCAATATCAAGAAGAAAGTTTTTCAAATCTGTTAAATTATTTTCTGACTCAAGAGGCATTTTCAAACTATCATCAAAGTTAATACTTCCTTTAACTATACTTTTGATTTTTAATATTTTTTCAGAAATAGTGACATCTTTTAAACCCACTAAAAATCTTCCACCGCTCATTTGTCTATATTGTCTAAATCTCCTTTCTAATGGGTCACTTTGAAATCTTGCAGTTAAAACAAAGTGATATCCATCATTAAGTAAGTCCTCGATCAATAAGGCATGACTATTAAGTGTTCTTATTAGTGCTGCAGCTGTCTGAACACTTAAAGTAAACTTCTCACAGTTTGGTATCTTTTGTGATTGTCAAGCTTCAATCCAATGTGCCATTTCCCTAAGAAATTCAGGGTTTTTTATCAGAAACGACTTTTTATCAGAAACGACTGCATTACCTTAAATATTACATGCTAAATATTGCTATTTAGAATTTGATAAAACCCACCACTTGTTAAATAATGTAAGAAAATCTGCACTACTTTTAAGATCAGGAAAATACGAGTGAATCGCTGCAGATGTAGTTTCATCAAAAATTGCAAGTGCTAAAGAAACATTTTGTTTGAAATTGCCAGGATGTAATACTTTCATTGTTATTTTTGGTGCTTTACGCAAGCCAGCATCAAGAGCGATGTCTTTTTCATAAATATTATGAAAGGTGCTCCATTTAATTTCTCCCCACATACAGTTATAGGATCTTTAAATCCATTAAAGTTAAAATCTGGAAATAAAAATCTTTTGCAATTTAACAAATTATTTCTGATGTTTTTAATTAGATGTATAACATCAAAACAATGGTAAATTTTTTTTAGATTGTAAATAAAAAACAAATCTTCGGCTTGTTGATTCGATGCACAAAGAATTTTTTTAAAACAAGAAACATTAGAGGAATGGTTGTCACACACAATATCTCTAACATTAAATTCACATTCAGTTTAAATACGAAGACATTCAAAAATTTGTTCTTTCAACCATTCAGCATTGATTTTTTTTTCAGGAGACGTTTTAATCACATATGGAATGTTTTGTTTCAGGCCAACTATCATAAAATAAACTATTCCCTTATACATTTCTCCAGACTCATCACTACCAATCATTTCTCCAGCAAAATGCTCCTCACATTTTTGCAAGTACATTTCATCAAAAATCAAGCAAATGTCTTGAGATATCTTACCTTCTAATTTTAAACGTTTTGCACAACTTAGAGCATCAATAATTCTACTAGTTATTTTTTTAAGTAATGATAATGATGGCAAAGGCAATTTTTCACACAAAAGTTGGTATGACTGCATAGAAGTATATCGTAATATCAGTGAATATTTTATAATATTGGCTGAATAAATAGGTTTTTTCATATATTTAATTTGCTGTAATTCAGTCAATACAGATGAAAATTGTTCGGCTTGTGATTTAATGTAGGTAGGAAAATTATGAAGCATACTTTTACAAGATAAACAACAATCTTTTCCTTGACGAAACCACTGAGGCAATGGCAGAGGTGAACCTTTGTAAAATAATTTAACATGCATCTCATTGTTTACACGAATGCACTCTGTAACTTCTGGAATAGATAAAGTACTATGACTCAATTTATAAAAAATTACATGATCATGATACTTTAAGAGTGAAAAACCATCTGGAGCAAGACTTTCAGTAATATCGTCAAAGCTACTAATGAAATCATTCAATAAAAACTGTTCATATTGATCTGGCTGAAATATTCTTTTAGTTGGTGATTTTCTTAACGAATTAGAAGATTTAATAAGTTGTGATGAACCTTCTCCAGTCAAATTTGTGCAATCAAAAATAGTTGGAATAGGCTTTAGTTTTTTTATTCATCTAAAACGTTGATTCGTGTTACTTTTCTTAAAATATTTTTTTTCAAAGTATTTGATGCATATAACGGAAGAATTAGTAGGTGTCCAATATTTTCTATTTACAAATTTAATCTAATTTTTTTTAACTCTTCATTTTTTGGAAACGAAAATACTACTGTAGATACTTCACCATAATTATGATAATTTGAACGACAATTTACAACGCAACATTTGTTAACCATCTTTTTGAACTTTATAAGCTGCTTCTTTAAAAACACTTTTCGAGAAAACTGGCCTTCTGCCGTATAAATAAAGTAGGCCATGATTTAAGATTTTATTAAGAATTGAGGTTCATAAGATTCATTATAAAGTATAATTGTACACAAAGTTATTTAAGTTAATATGTAAAGTCGAGGTCAAAGGTTATATTACTATTTATGATTATTTTTGCTACAAGGGTTCAATTTGACTGGACATTTTGTTGACATGAGGTTTTATTGATTCACTCATCGAGGTCTCAATTTGAAAAGGCCATACAGTTGTATTCAAAGCCATATACCATTCATATATATAATTTAGTTACTTATTTATTTTCTTAATCTTATTATGTCTAATCCTGCTAATAAACAAAGAGGACGAACGGTGGCCGTCAATTCTGTCGGGCGAATTTTCGAGCAAGCTAATAATCTTATAGTTGGTGGTTTGCACGGATATTGCTTGAATGAGTTGATGAGTCTGAAAAATATAGCCATCAATTAGTATTTGAAAATTACACAATTTGATTGCGATATATCATCTTTGATGGAAGTGGATGAAGAGTTAGAACAAGAAGAAATTACGAGTACAAAGTTTACCATTTTTTATAAGCGATTTATTTTAATTATAGAAGATTTTATTAATAAAAATAATGTAGATGATATAAGTTCGATTAAGTTTATTAGCAAGACAATTAAGCTTCCCGCATTTGAATTAGAAATCTATGACGGTAAACAAGAAAATAGGCAAACTTTTTATGAAAATTTTGATTGCCCTATAAATAAGAATATGGGATTGTCTGAAATACAAAAAATGACTTGTCTTAGGAATTTAGTTAAAGGTCAGGCCTTATCTGCAATTACAGGATAACCTTATCTAATGAAAACTATTAAGTGGCTTTAAATTTATTATTAGATTTTGCAATATACAATTATTAGTTTTAAATACTATGAATTAAGGATGTTAGAAATATAAGCGAATTAAGGAAAACGTTTGATACAATAGAAGTACAAATTCGGAGTTTGGAAAATCTATCAGTAGATAAAAATATAAATGGATCAATTTTAATTCCTATCTTGTTAGAAAAATTCCCAGAGGAATTAAATTTAATTATAAACAGAGAAGTAAACGGTCAAGCCTGGAACTTAATAAACATTTTAGAAATATTAAAAAATGAAATAAGTGCAAGAAAAAATACACGTAGTAATTTATGAAAATTTTAGAAATCCCATAACTGCAAATACTTTATACGCTAACGGGACGCTGACGAGGTTTAGTTACAAGTTTAACCAGAATTTAAGGCAAAATATTTTCCATAGTCAAAATTTTTCTGCAAAGTTAATTACATGTGTTTATTGTTTAAAAAAGCATACAGCGGTGGCCAAAAATTAAAGACTTAATCTTTAAATAAAAATTAAAAAGATTCTAATTGACATATTAAATTTTTTTTTTTTTAATATCTTGTTAATTCAAACATACGGATTAAAGTGGTATAATTATTTTAATCTAATTCTAATTAAATAGCGTTTAACTTATTAAAAAACTGATGAATACTTATAAATCTTCTTTAAGTAAATTGGACAAAATTTAACGACCACTTTCAAATCTTTAATTTGCACTTATTAAAAATAATAATCCATTATTTTTTTAAACTGTCTTAATTGCTTATTACGTTGGCTATAAAATAAAATGTCGAAACCTGAGTTTCGATATCAAATAAACATTAATTTTTTGAATTGCAATAAGGATATAAAAATATTGCAAAAATGCGTGCAAAGATCGAAGAAAAAGACAGATACGCGGTTCTTGTATTAAAAGAAGAAGACTATAGCATCAGACAAATAGCAGAAAAACTCGGAAGGTCTCACTCTTGCATTATTAACATAATTCAACGATACAAAGAGACCCAGTCAATTAATGATCGTCATAGGACTGGACGCAATAAAATTTCAAATGACCGTGATGTTCGCTCGTTAGTGAGATTAATGAAAGAAAACAGACAAGCATCATCTACAGACTTGTCTTCGAAATGGACACTGTCAAATGGTCTGAAAGCAAGCCCTAGAACTGTGCGAAGGGTCCTCCACAATTTAAATTATTTATGGCGTGCTGCTGCAAAAAAACCACGTTTAAATAAAAAACAAAAATTTGCCAGGAAAGAGTGGTGCAAAGTACATAAAAATTGGTCAACAGATCAGTGGAGCCGTGTGGTCTTTAGTGATGAAATGAACGTTGAGGAAGACAACAGAAAAGGTCGCGTAATGTTGCGTAGACTTCCAAGCGAACGGTTCGATGAATCATGTATTTTGAAACGAACAAAACAAGGCAGTGGTTCAATCGGCATTTAGGCCTGTATGAGTGATGGTGGAGTTGGCGTTTTTCATTTACTCGATAATAGACTCAACAAAGAAAGGTACATAGAAATTTTGGAAAACTCGCTCACTCCCAGCATTGATTTATGGCAGTTGCAAGATGGATTTATTTTCCAGCAAGATAATGCGCCGTGTCATAAAGCGCATGTTGTTAGCGATTGATTCAATTCTAATAAAATTCAAGTACTTCCATGGCCTGCCAATAGTTTAGACTTGAATCCAATAGAGAATTTATGGTCGTGGCTTGATCACAAGCTTGGTAAAGAACAACTTTACAATTTGGAAGATTTGAAATCTTCTATCTCTCATCATTTGAAAAATGTGCCTGATGAAGTAATCAAAACTTTAATGAATTCAATGCCAGAACAACACATTTCTAAATTATTTTTTTTATTTCTTTTTGAAATATTTTTGAAACTGGTCTTAAAATTTTGTCCAATTTTTTTTCCCATTTATGTTTTTTACTAGTCAGTTTTTTAATTTTTAAACATTATTTTGTAAAAAAATTGTAAATTCTTTTATAATAAATATAAAATACAATAAAAATTTTTTCTAAAAAAGTTTTTTTTTTTTGATACGTTTTTCCAAAATAAAATTATTCTCACGGCAGTTTCAAATTGATACTTATTGGAACTTTATTCTGAGCATGCGCAGTCAACACTTGTAAAACTAGAGAAAATTTTAGGTTATTTCAATTATTTCTTTCTGAAGCTCAGCTACTCCAACTTGATTTTACTTATGTTTGATATTTCAAAATTTTTCTTAACCGAAGCGATTTAATTCAGAGATAACTAATAAAACCTTGTTTTATAAATTTTGTTGTTGCAAATAGGATTTTCAAGGAAAACTTTTAAATTAAACGGTAAAAAATTGTTCTTAAAATTTCATATTTTTTAAGCATCTATGTTATAATAAAACGAATTTTCTGTATCTGAAAGTAAATATTTTTATTTTCATCAGTTTATTGTACTTCCTTTAAACTTAATTGTAGAGACCGATTATTTTTTTTTTGGGGCTAATTTTTAATTTATCTTACACAATGTTATATTTAGATATTTTATAAACATGGACCATTTAACCAAGTTAAGTCTCATTTGCAGAATATGTGGAGAATATATAAGGAAAGACTCAGTTGATGTGTGTAAATATTCTGAAAGAATCGAAAATTCATTTTATATAAACATCAACATTGATAATAAAAATGTTCATCCACAAAAAATGTGTAGGAAGTGCTATATCATTATGAGGAACATTGAAAAAGGTTCTAGCACCAGTGTTAAAGTAGTTGAATAGCCATTACCATGTGCAGACAAATGTTCCTGTTTCTCTAAAGATTTTGGTAGGAAAGTTAAAAAATGTAAACCTGGTCGGCCATGTATAATAGAAAGAAATCAGAAAAGATGGACCAGGCCAATCATTAATAGCTTAATTGCTAGTATACCAGAACAAACTTTGCGTTTAAATGCAATTGATATTGATCCTGTATCAAATCCCCATTTAGACTTATGTATATGCAATTTGTGCAACAACATTATGTATAAGCCACTAATACTAAAAGAGTGTCATCATTCTTTTTGCTCAGTGTGTATATTTAAGGAGATTGAAGGAAAGCTGGAAACAGAAACAAAATGCTTTATTTGTAATCAACACATTCCATTATTTACAATTGTAAATTCTGTTAATGTAACACAGTTGATAGAGCGCATTATTTTAGGTTGCAATAAGCAATGTAAATTAAAACTTGCGGTTAAAGACAATGAGCTTAAAAAATTGCACGAAGAAATTTGTATTGGTGATCAATTATTACTGACTCCGATTAGCAAAAAAAATAATGTTGGACTTGATACAACTCTAGCTGATGTATTTTTATTAAAAGACAATGATGCTATACCACGGATTGTTGAAGATGCTGCATTACATGTAATAAAGCAAAAGCTAGTTATCTCTGAATCAAACTTTATTGCATTTCCTTCCGGAGGACCTAGGGTAGGCGTATTTTTAATATATAGCAAAATAAAATAAACTGTATTATGTTTTGTTGTAATTAATAAAATATAATTTGATTTCACTTTTCTTTCTAGCCTTTGTACTTTACTTCCAACTTGATGGCATACAAAGAGGGCTCAGATGTTAGTAAAAGGACAATTAAAAAAAGACATCAAGCTGTTTTAAACTCTTTAAATGTGACCTCTGGTATGCCCAGCACAACAAAAATTCAGCAAACCTCTGCTATTTTAAATTCATTCGAAGTAAAAGATCAAGTTAAAATATTGAAGATGTCAGACATACCTTTATCAGTTATAAGTGCTGAAGAAATGATAAGTATGAAAGCTCATATGGGAATTACATATTCAAACATGAAGATACTTGCAAGGTAAATTAACTTCATATATATATATATATATATATATATATATATATATATATATATATATATATATATATATATATATATTATTTTTATATATACAAACTTTGAATTTGACCAAATCAAACTAAAATGAAAGTGTGAATAAATAAAAAAACAAAATGTTTAAAATTTTATTATAGATGGCTTAAAACCAAAGATATAAAATGTGCATCAAACAAAAAGCAACGAAAAGTAGCTAAATCCTGGTCTGGAGAGGATTGGGTAGTTTGTAATGCTCCGTTTAACTTTCTTTTAAAAGACTCCAGTGATTCATTTGAAGTTAAAAATACTCCTTGGGGATACATTAAAGATCTTCTATCACATATAATAAACAAACTCAATCTTCTAAAAAAGTAAAGATAGTATTTTACATAAATGTGTGTCTGTATAAAAATGTTGTCATTGTATATGCTTTTTTATTAAAAGTTTATTTATTTTCTAAAATTATTTTAAATTCAATTACAAATTAAATAGGAAAAATTTGCTACAGCATTCCAATATAAAAAATGACGAAATTCACATTAAAATTGGTGGTGATTATGGTGGTGGATCCTTTAAGATGTGTTATCAAATTGTGAATGTTGATAAGCCTAATGCCAGAAGAAACACAAATGTATTTAGTATTTTTGAAGCAAAAGAATACAAACCTAACCTTAATTTTTCAGCCCAGAGTAATTCATTTTATGGAGAAGAAAAATGCTAAGGTATAATAAGTTAATATTTGAAATAATAAAATAAAATATTCTATAGTTTTATGTGAATGAAACATTTATCAATGTAATAGCAAATGCTTCTGTGTGTGTGTTTATGTAGTGCTGTTTTTTATATAGCTTATTGAATTTGAAGAGTTAAAAACTAAAACATTTGAAAAATCGCATGGACCACTTGTGAAAAACCTTGATGAAGTTCTATGTGGTCTTAATGTTCAAAGACAAGCTTACTACGGAAAATGCTTTATTGGGAATCATGTTCATAAAATGTTAAAGGTTTTTCCATACATATTTTTACATACTTGTAAATATAAATTGTATAAATATTTTTGTAAATATATAACGTATAGAAGTACTAATTCTGTAAATTACAAAATTTATTTTTCATCTATTAGTTAAACAGTGTCCTACATCTTTGCAATTCGATACCTAAGATAGTAACAGATCTTGGATTTATTGATACAGATGTACATAACGAGGCAAAGATCTTAAGTGAGAAATTTGTAAATTCTCCAAATACGGTACATGCTACAACTTTATGAATTCAAGTGAAATAATTAATAATAATCCATTATTAGAATTAGGTAAAAATACATATTTATAAACTGTTTGTTTTAAGTTACTTGTATTAAATTTCCTCTTGCTTGCATAGTTATTCTTACTTAGTTTTTCACGTTTTTTAATTTAACTTTTTTTTTTGGAATCAGAAGGAGCCATTGGAGAATTAATGAGTTACTTTCGTAAAACATGGCCCAATGAGTCCATTACGCCAAAAATGCATTTATTAGAAAACCATTGTGTTGATTTCATTAGAAATTGGGGTTTAGGTCTTGATATTTATGGAGAGCAAGGCTTAGAAAGCATGCATGCTGAATTCAACAGTATGAACAGCACCTTCTGCCATATGAAAGGAAAACAAAGACTACAAAGTATTCTGTCCAATCATTACATCAAAAACTCCCCAGAAGCTTTGGAAATTCGTCCAACTACTCAAGAAAGAAAAACTTATAAAAGAAAAGCCTTGTGATGTTTCATAGATAATTGTATATACGATAGTAATTGCATAACGACTTAATTTTAATGTTTATTGTTAAAAATATGTGTGTGTATATATAAATATATATATATATATATATATATATATATATATATATATATATATATATATATATATATATATATATATATATATATATATATATATATATATATATATATATATATATATTTCCGAATATAATAGATATTTAGTATAATAAATAGTTAATATTTTGTAAACTAGACAACAAAGAAAATATCATTTTAAATTTATTAGATTGTTATTCCATAAGTTTTCGCGGACATCTAAGAAAGTTTCTATAGTTACTTTCGGAAGTTTTAGGGGGAAAACGTATATTTTTATTTTACGAAAAAAGTATATAAAAAAAAATAATCGGTTCTTCAAAATTTGTCAGAATCTCCAAATACCTTAACTCCTTCTCTTAAACATTTCAGCTTTTCTCAAAAAATTCATTTAAGTACTTATTTATCAATAATTACTGACTTCCCTAAAAAATTTAAACTAAAAAAACTGAAAAGTTCTAGATCCTATAAAATAGGGATAAATGTTTTATATATATATATATTTTTTTTTATAGAAAACTAGTATAACCTAATATTTAATAAAATAGAAAAATTTAATAAACTATTTTTATCAATAAGTATTTAAAATTTAGTTGTTAAAAAAAAGTGATTTTTATATTTTTTTTTGGGTTCCGCATCTTTATTGAATAATTAACCAAATAAATATTTGTCAATGCGCATGCCCAGAATAAAGTTCCATTACGAAACTGCCGTATTCTAAGGTTAAAAATAAATTTTGAAAAAAAAAAGAGTGGTCTTTAATTTTTGGCCACCGCTGTAAATCTCATTGTAACTTAGTGACTGATGTTTTAGCTAGGAAAAGCATTTTAATTGAAAAAAGATGTTGGTGCCGTTGCCTACGCAAAAGTCACACAGTAAAAATTGTATAGCAAATTTTCGATGTTCTAAGTGTGACAAGCCTCACCATATATCTATTTGTGATAGTTTTAAAGAGAATAATAAATTTGATAATAACTCTAAAACAGGACAATTAACAGTTGTTGCTGATGTTTCTTCTAAAATTAATCAACGTGTTTTACTCTTGACAGTCTGGGTAAAAGTCAAAAATAATAATTCTCCATTTAATTATTGTCGTCTTCTCTTTGATAACTGTCCCCAATTAAGTTACATTACATGTAAAAAGTTAAATTTAAAAACAATAAATTCTAAAGAAATTTTATATCAAAACTTTCGGAAATAATAATACGAATGAAAGTTTAGATAGAGTTAAAGTTTATGTTCAAGAAAATGACGGAGTTGATATTGGAATTGTGTTTTTTTTAAAAGAAATTTGTTCTCCGTTAAATGGCCAGTATATAGAAACAGCGTGTAAAAATTATAATCGTTTAAGGTATTTAAAATTAGCAGATTATCAAAGAGATAATGAATATTAGAAGTTGAAATTTTAATTAGTGCCAATTACTATTGGTCAATAATTAAAAATAAGATAATAGTATAACATTTAGCATAATATTTTGTGCGGCCGTGGCGCAGTGGTTAGAACGCTTGCTTTATAAGCAGGAGATCCAGGTTCGAAACGAGCTCTGTACATATTTTCGCGTCACGGTAAGGAAGGAGGCGTGAACTTCCTGGTTAAATGCGCTTCCGCGGTGCTCTGTGACAAGACCGTTAGGACTTCTTGGGGCACCTAAAATAAAAAAAAATAAAAAAAAAAAAAAGATAATAAGAAGGTTCGAAGGCCCAATTGCAATAAAATCTAAGGTAGGATACTTAGTCAGTGGTCCTATCACGTTAAGAATAATAATAAAGTAGATTGTTCTGCTCTGTCTTCGCATGTTTTAAAAGTCGAAGTAGAATTATATAATGATAAAACGTTTTTAAAAGATAAGTTTTCAACTATTTGGAATAAAAGCGAAGATAATATTAGTGACAATCTAATTGTCGAACATTTTCGCAAAAGCATTAAATTTGAAAATAATAAGCGTATTGTAGAACTACCCTTTAAGGAGAATCATCTGTTGTAATGCGATAATTATTTTTTTTTGTAGTTATTTTAGGTGCTCCCTGAAGTCCTTACGGTCTTATCACTGAGCACCGCGGGAGAGCATTTAACAGAAAGTTCACGCCTCCTTCCGAACCAATGTCGCTTGTTTGGCTAGAGCTGGCGTTGAACCTAGGACCTCTGGGTTCTGAGCCAGAACTCAAAACCACTGCGCCACGGCTGCTCAAATATAATAAATTATAATTTATGTTTAAAGAGATTCAAATCATTAGAGAAAAAGTTTTTAAATGATGCAAAATTATTTAATTCGTATAATGCTATTATAAAAGAAAAATTATTAAATGGAACGGTAGAACAAATTTTAAGTAATAAATCTAAGGTCGGACTTGTTCATTACTTACCTCATAGATCGGTTATAAGAGAAGATAAAGTTACAACTAAGATGCGCATTGTATTTGATGCGAGTGCAACAAACTCAGGTCCCTCGCTAAATGATTGTTTACATTCAGGTCCTTCTTTAACAACTCTACTATATGGAGTTTTGATACGTTTTTGTGTAAATAAGCATTTATTGCAGATATTTAAAAAGCCTTTTTGAACATTTCAATACCCGAGAAATATCACGATTTCATACAATTTTATGGTATGAAAATGTTAATAATTTATACATATAAAATTCAAAAAATCATAAATTAGTATCATAAAGATTATGTCGAGTATTATTTGGAGTCACTTCTTCTCCTTTTCTTCTTTCAGCAACTTTAATTGCCATGCGGAGCGTTATTTAAGTTCTGATTCAATATTTGTAAGTCGATTAATAAATTCTATTCACGTTGACGATTTGAGTCTTTGCTCTGATTCTGTAATTGAATGTTTTAAGTTTATGAAAAATGTCATTCCCGGCTAGGTGAAGCTGGTTTTAATTTAAGAAAATTTGAATCTAATTCGGTTAAGTTAGATAAGTTAATAAATGAAACGAATTTTCATTTATTAACTTATCAAACTCGATCGAATTAGATAAGTTAACAATGAGTCAAAATATTACTAAAGTGTTAGGTTTAACATGGAACAAGAAATTAGATGTACTTATTTTTTGTTTTTTGAATTATTTAGGATTGCCGTCTATTTTCCAACAAAAAGAGACGTACTTAGTTTTACAGCAAGTTTTTTCGATCCCTTGGGACAAATAAACCCAGTAATTGTGCGTTTAAAAATTTCAACAAATTTGTATATCTAAAATAGGATGGGATTGTAAAATTAATAAAGAATTATTAAAAGTATGGCAAGATATTTATAAGGATTTTGCATTTTTCTTTGATAGCGAAGGAATAATAAGATGTAGGGGGCGATTGGGGAATGCTCCAATTAGTTACAATACTAAACTTCTAATAATTTGTCAAAAAGAAAGTCTTTTTACTGAATTATTTTACATTGTCATGAAAGTGTTAAGCACAACGGCGTAAAAGAAACGCTAAACCAATTAAGAATGGAATTTTGGATTCCAAAAGTTAGAAATTTAATTCAAAAATTAATTAAAAAATGTTTTTTGTGTCGAAGGTACGAAGGCAAAACTTATAGTTATCTGATATTCCTTACTTACCTTTAAGTAGAGTAAACGATGATTATGTTTTTAAGTACACAAGAATTGATTACTGTGGACCATTATTTGTGAAAAATATATATTCTTAAGAAGAAATGTTTAAGTGTTGGATACCTTCAGCTTCTTGCGCTAGTATACGTTTTATACATTTAGATTTAGTTCCTGATTGTTCAGCCTTGGCGTGTATTCGAGGGTTGCAAAGACTCATTAGCAAATTTGGCGCAGCCTATGAAATTATTAGCGATAATGGATCGTGTTTTACAGCCGACGAAACACAACAATTTGCATCCTCAAGAGACATTTTATGGCACTTTAATGTTGCAGCCGCTCCGCGGTGGGGAGGATTCTTTGAACGAATGGTACATTCAGTGAACAGAAATTTCAGAAAAATATTAAAAACTGCAAGATTATATTACGAAGAAGTACTCACAATTCTTGCAGAAATTGAAATCGTTACGAATAATCGTCCGTTAGAGCTAGAAAAAATTATGTACACTTTTCAACATATCAAACGCATTTTCTCAAAATGTTGAAAAGTGTCCATACTTCGCTTTTGGTAGGTTTTACCAGTATGAAATTTTGAGTTCGTGAATATTAATTAAGTAAAGAAATGTTAAAATATTGAAATGCGGCATTTTAAAGTTATTGCTAAATGTATATTAAATAGATCATTTCATTATTTTATTTAATCCGTGCCTAACTAGAAACCGTGGTTGCTGTGGCGTAACTAAGGCGAAGTGTAAGTTGGGACACCCGGCTCTTTGAAGACATGGACATGTTTTTGCGTAAGAAGTGTGTATTAATTTGAGCTTTTTATATAAGGACTGTAATAGAAACTAAGCTAAATATATTGCGGCTTTTCAGATTGATGTTATTTATTTTCTTGGTTTTGTCTGCTAAATTGTTTGCTATCGGTAAGCTAAGCTTCCGCTTAGCAAACAGATGACAGACAATTTAGAGCATTAGTTTAGGTCTTTTCGCATTTCGATTTAGATCACTTTTCATTCCTTTTTTTTTTGTTGCAAAGAACATGTATGCACATGTATGTTGATATAATTTATATATACTTTGGCATGAAGCTTATAGTAGCTTAAGTAGATATAATTTATGTATTACTTTTGTGGGAAGCTTTCGTCGAAATAAGATAAAATAATATATAAAATAATATTCTTTCTAAAAAAAAATAATTCTTTCTAAAAATTAATATTATAAATATTAAAAATAAAAATTAGTATTATTAATATTAAAAAATTAATATATCTAAACATTCTTTCTAAAATATTCTTTTTAAAAAATAATATTCTTTCTAAAAAAAAAATGGCTAAAAGTTTAACAATCGCGCAAGTGAAAGAACTATTAGAAGCTCATGAAAATTTTTTTTTTTTTTTTTTTTTTTTTTTTTTTTTTTTTTTTTTTCTTTCTTTCTCTGTTTTAATATAATATAAGATTTTACAACTTCGTAATATAAAATTTCAATAAATAAAATAAGTAAAACAGATAGGGGCTCAAAGAAGATGAGGATGACAGTACGTTATCGCAATCTTTTCATAGAGCCCCTATAAAAATACTTTATTAAAAATCGTTGGATACAAATTTGACAAACTTGAAGGGAAAATAGAGCAATTAAAAAGCGAAAACATATTACTAAAAAATGAAATTGCTACAATAAACAACGGGATGAACTTTCAAAACGAATGTTACAAAAAAACCTTAAAGGAAACGAACGAACTTAATAAAAAACTAAAAAATCAAATCAATGAAAATAAAAAATAAAAATTCAAGCGAACTTTTTATAGACAAAATTGCTGAATTAAAAGATCACAGCAGGAGAAACAACTTGAAGCTTGAAGGTTTTGAAGAAAAAGAAAACGAATCATGGGAAGAAAGCGAGTCGAAAGTAAAATATTTTATAAAAGAAAAATTAAATATAAAACATGACATTCAAATAAAAAGAGCCCACAGAACTGGAAAAAAAAATGAATCTGGACAAAAAAAGCGACGAACAATAGTTGTAAAGTTCTTAAATTATAAAAACAAAGAAAAAATATTACATCATTATAAGCGACTAAAGCTTTGGAATGAACGGATATATCTCGACGATGACTACAGCGAAAGAACGATTGAAAAAAGAAAAATGCTCTTCGCAAAAGCTAAAGAATTAAGATCCTCAGGTAAGTATACAAAAGTTGTCTATACCAAATTGATAACGCGCAATTAATAATTACAATAACAGAAAGAAGTTTTTGAAATTGTGCACGTAAAAAATAATTACGAAAATGAATGAATTTCAATCGCTAACCTATAATTTTTACGAAAAATACATTATGTCAAATAAAAACGCAGACCCAGATGTAAATTTTTTTAGTGATACTTACACGGAGAGTTTACATCATTACTCCAGCATCATTAAAGAATTTCTTTTCAAAAATGTAAATGATATAAACAGTGAAAGAATCCTCCACATAAATATAAGGAGTTTAAGCAAAAATAATGAAAACTTTCGACATTTTCTAGAAGAAACTGAAAACATTTTTAATATTATACGTGTTACGGAAACTTGGTGCTCTTCTATCGAACTTGAAAATAATTTTATTTTTTATCTTTAGAATTTTGAATTAGTCTCAATAGAAAGACAAACAAATAAACGCGGTGGAGGAGTTGTGATATACGTTAAAGAAAACCTTGCGTATAAAGTTAGAAGCGGTTTGAGCGTTTCTGACTTAGATAAAGAGATCGCAACAATTGAATTAATTATTAGCACAGGAAAAAACATACTTATAAGCAGCTGCCATAGGCCACCTGACGGCGCGTGCGAAAATTTTATCTCTTATTTGCAACGTAATATAGTTCACGTTGTTAACAACGAAAGAAAAAAAATTTTTATAATTGGGGATTTTAATATGGACTGTCTTATTTATAACAAAAAAAGTGAGAAGTTTCTACGATGAAATTTTTTTAGCAGGCGCAATTCCCTTAATCAATCATCCAACTAGAGTAACAAAAAATTCTACTACTCTCATTGACAATATTTTTACTACAGACATCTTTAATAACTCCATCCAAAAAGGTATCGTAAAAACTGATATTACGGACCACTTCCCTATTTTCCCAACCCTTAACACAACATTATCAAATAAAATTAAACAAAATAGAACTGCAAAAAAACAAATTTACAACGACAAAAAATAAATGATTTTAAACATGAACTATCATTACTCCATTGGGGGCACATCAACTTTAATGAAGATGCAAGTACTATTTATAATAAATTCTTTGAAACATTCTACTTAGTTTATGACGCAAACTTTCCAGTATGTGAAAAATTTATAAGTCATAAAATCTTCAATAGTCCTTGGATCACAAAAGGCTTAAAAAAATCTCCGAAAATTAAGCAGAAGTTGTATATAAAATATTTAAAAACTAAATCTTCCGCAAATGAAAAAAATATAAAGGTTATAAAAATTTATTTTAAAAAATTCACAAAAATCTAAAAAAAATAAAAATTCTAATCTGATCAATAAAGTTTAAAAGCAACTCAAGGCGCACCTGGCAAATAATATAAGAGATAACAGGAAAATCAAAAAATCACTTAAGTTCTTTACCACAAACTATAAAATTAGAAGATGTAAATATATGTGAACCGAGCAAAATTGCAAACATATTTAAAAAATTTTTTACTGAAATTGGAATCAACCTCTCTAAAAAAATTCTAATGACCGAGAGTTCGTTTGAAAACTACTTGTGTCCTATAAATAAATCTTATTATAGCAATGAGTATTCTTCTGAATTATCCCTCGACGAGCTTAATAGAGCCTTTAAATCTCTAAAAAGAAATAAAGCTATTGGTGCTGATGAAGTAAGTGGTAACATAGTTGTAGATTGTTATAAAAGTCTGAAAGAAATTCTTTATAAATTGTTTAATGCATCTATAAAACAAGGAGTTTTCCGGATCAATTAAAAATTGCGAAAGTCATACCAATTTACAAACAAGGCGATAAAACAAATATTAACAACTATCGCTCGATTTCGGTTCCTTCAACTTTTTCCAAATTATTGGAAAGAATGATATATAATAGAATATTTAAATATTTTGACCAAAATAATATACTATATTCCAAACAGTTTGGCTTTAAAAAAAATATTTCAACTCAGGACGCAGTTATTCAAATTGTTGGGGAAATCTCAAAATCTTTCAAAAAAAAAAAACGATATTGCCTAAGAGTCTAAATTGATCTTTCGAAGGCTTTTGATACCGTTGACCGTAAAATATTGCTTAAAAAGCTCGAATACTATGGAATCAATAGCAATATCCTAAAATGGTTTCATAGTTACTTATCAAATAGAAAGCAATTTGTTACCTATAACGATGGCCTTCAAAGTGACTATATTGAAATAACCTGCGGTGTTCTATTCTAGGTCCTCTTATGTTTTTAATTTATATTAATGATTTAAACAAAGGAGCTAATCTTCGGAGTATTATATTTGCTGATGATACGAATTTGTTCTTATCAAACAGTACTATTAATGAGCTGTTTTCTAATACGAACAAAGAACTTAAATGCGTATCTGAGTGGTTTAAATGTACCAAATTGACCTTAAACCTTGATAAAACAAAATACATTCTATTTCACCCTATATCTAAAAAACATTTTTTACCAACAACCATGCCAAAAATTCTTATTGATGAACTTGAAATAAAAAAGGAAACTTTTACTAGTTTTCTCGGCATTTATATTGACGAGGATGTTACATCGAAACCACATATCGACTATATTTGTACTAAAGTTTCTAAAAATGTAGAAGTCCTCTTTAAGTCGAGAAATTATTTAAACAAAACCATTTTAATCCAACTCTATTACTCATTTATACATAGTTATATTAACTTTGCAAATATCGCTTTGGGAAGCACAAGCAAAAGTAAGTTGCGTACTCTTTATCATCGTCAGAAACACTCAACACACTTAGTTTGTTTTGAAAATCGACTTACGCATTCAAAGTTTTTATTTAAAAATATTAAAGTACTTAATATTTATGAACTGAATGTATATAAAATATTATGTTTTATGTTTCAATGTAAAATCAATCCGTCATTACCCATTTTTAAAGATTTTTTTACCTTAAGAACAAAAAATAAGTATACACTACGAAATGATAACTCACTCTTTGAACCCTTTTGTGGAAAAAAATTCAATCAGTTCTGTATAGCTTATCGTGCACCTAATCTCTGGAACAAAATCGTTTTACCTAATTTTGATTTATCAATTACCTTCCCAGTCTTTGAAAAGAAATTAAAAAAATTCATTCTTTTTAATGACAATATTTTGAAATACTTTTAAAAATAAGAAATCTATATAAACACGCTCTTTTGTTTTTTGTATTTTGTCATTTTTATTTGTTTATATTTATTAACGGCTTAAGTTATATTTTATTATAACGTTTATGGTTCTGGCAACAAGATCATTAGATCTTCTATCAGATATCAAGTTTTTATTTAAATTAGTCTATATATCACGGGTTTTATTGTATTAAGAAAGCATATATCTCGGATTTTGTTATATTACGAGAACATATGTCATTGGTTTTATTGTATTACGAAAGTATATATATCGGTTTTTATCGTACCACGAGAGCACATATTACGAATTTTATTACATTACGAAAGCATATATCTTGGATTTTATTGTATTACAAGTACTTTTATCACGGTTTTTATTGTATAACGACAAATTAAATGTAAAACTAAAAAAAAAAAAAAATATACACAAATAGATATCTACATACATACATATATACATGCGTGGACAAATACATACATATACATACACACATACCTACCTACATACATACATAAATACATACATACATACATACATACATACATACATACATACATACATACATACATACATACATACATACATACATACATACATACATACATACATACATACATACATACATACATACATACATAAATACATACATACATACATGCATACATATGAGTACATTCATGAATATATGGGATTATTTATGATATCAAATATATGAGAGTGTATATAAAAAAACTATTAAAAACAAAACAAAAACTGAGTGCTAAGATCTGTTAAAGGTACGGATAAAAGTTATCTAAATTATTCATCGAAAATTATATCATTCGAATTATATCAATTATATCCTCGAGTTATATCATTCGAACAATATCATTTGAAAAAAAAAAAAAAGTTATCTTTACAGATAAAAGTTACCTAAATTATTCATAAAGATAAATAAACTTTTAGACTCAGATAATTAGATTATGTGTTTTCAAAAGTGTAAACAAATCACGCTCAGCTAGGTATGTTAAATTTTTTAGAAAAGCACAAATTTAAGCTTTTAAATATATTTTTAATCTTATTTAAGTTATTTTTTTTATGCAACCAAGATAAGCCTATTATATTTTCAGCAATAAAAAGAGTGATTTATATGGAAATTATATATATAAACAGTCGTCAAACTAAAAAAGCTAATTTCTACGAGACTTAGCTATTTTAAAAAATGCAATTTTCTTTATTGTTTACTGCGCCTGCGTATAATAACTTCTCCCTTCTACCCAGTGAAAAAAAAAACCGCGTCCCACATGGGTTCCGCGTAGGATTGATGGGATTTACGTGGGACGGATTTTCCCATGTGGTATTCGTATAGAAATTTGTCACCTTAAACCCATGTGGGTAATCCCACATGGATTACATGTGTGAACCATATGGTATTTACACACATGGGAAATCCCACGTGGATTTCCTGTGGGATTTGTATGGGAATTAATTTGAAAGCTGGAAACTAAAAAAAAAACTTTTTAAAGAAAACTAAAATAAAAATTTTTAAATCGACATTGCATTGCGTTACGTTTATATTGTGTGAAAATATTTTATATTAATATAGAGAATGGCAAGCAAGTATGTAAGTACCACGAATAATGTTTATCTTTCTTTATAGAAATAAGATTAAGATATGTGCAAATAGACGTATTATTAGGATAATATAATAGTTAATTTGAACTTAGATTTTGAGTAAATTATTTGCAAACAATTAACTGATGCAAGTTGAAATGTTGTCAAAAACCAATCTTGCATGCATGGGACACTGCAGTGTCCCACAAAGAAATGCAGGTTTAAAAGTCAAAGAATTCCCAATTTTCTTTATTAAAAAAAAAAAAAAAATGATGGAGATGGGTTTCTGTAACTTTTTTTATGCTCCAAAACTTTTAACTTTAGATATAATAAGGTCCTTAAGACTTAAGGGACTTACGAACTAGATCGAGGAACAAAAACAGAATATTTACAGAAACTTTTCAATTTTTAATTTGGAGTACCACAGTGTTATTGGGAATAAAGCCTCTGGCTCCAGTTTTCAAAGTAATATGATCTAAAGTAATGTTTAAATAAAATAATATGCTTTAAAATGCATATAGTTATATATATAACTCCTGATAGTTAACTATATGTATAACTAGTTATACATATAATTTGTTATAAAAACTTATTTTTTAAGGTTATGCTTGAACAAATTAGTACCAATTAATTCAAATTCAAGATTTAGTTCAAGTTCAAGATCAAGTTCTTATTTATTCATTGTTTTTGTTAATTTTATATTTATTTGTTCAAATTTATCAGTTTGTACTATTTTTTACTACAGTAAGAAAGTTTATCATTGTTGAACATGATTTTATTAGTAACTTAATTTTATTTTCAACATATTTTGACAACACCCTTTATATTTTAAATGATGACAGCTTTACTTTTCTATTGATGTTAAATTTATTACACTTCAATAACTCAGATTGAATCTTAACTGAATTATTGTAAACTTTGTAGGGGTTTGTTGTATATCAAATGGTGTTGTAAATAAAGTAAAAATAATATATATATATATATATATATATATATATATATATATATATATATATATATATATATATATATATATATATATATATATAATTCATTTTATAAAATAGAGACTGACAACTGATAATTAATGGAAATAAATACAAATTATAAAAATCATGTAAACTTCATTTATTATTTCTAAATACTATATTAATGTTAGTCTACAAAGTTAAAATCAATTTAGAGCATGGTTATTAGTTCTTTTGCGATTCGCACTTCCACTTCTGTTTCTCAAATTTATAAAATAGGTGGTCGAAGCTTGCTCAATAGGTAGGTTATCAGCATAACAATGCTTTTTTCTTACACTTTCTAAAGAGAAATATGGCAAATTGATTACTTTTTTTACCTACATCATAGGGTTATCTATGCATAATGATGTCAGATGATGACCCGTTTATTGAACACCTTCACCCTTGATCAAACTCAGTCAATTTTTTGCCATCTCCCATTGAAAATGATGTCAGTTTTTGTTATCATATTATGATGGTATATCTGAACTGTTAATATAATATAAAAAATGCATATACCATCAATGTTTTTCTGGTTCAATTATACATTTATTCTCAACAGTACTAAAAGTAAAAAAAACAACATAAATTGTTCTTTCAGATAAGCCCGCTAATTTCTGAATTTAAATTGTTTTTCCTATGATCCTCTACAGTTTTAAGCAACAAAGGCAAGAAGTTTTTAGACCACATTGTTGGTGTAAATACCTCTAAAACATGCTCATAGCTAGCATAAATTGTTTTAATTTTTTTTTAAATAAAATATGTTACTTTTTTTTTTAATTCAATTTTTTAATTGACATTATTTTGGTCTCAACATCTCCCCTCCCCATTGTCAATTATTGTTAAACTCACACTGCCCCTCTATCTACTGGCATCATTTATGGATGATCCCATAGCCTAAATACTATATATATATATATATATATATATATATATATATATATATATATATATATATATATTTATTTATATATATATTCTTATATATTTACAACACCATTTGATATACAACAAACCCCTACAAAGCTTACAATAATTCAGTTAAAATTCAATCTGAGTTATTGAAACGTAATAAATTTAACATCAATAGAAAAGTAAAACTGTCATCATTTAAAATGTGAATGGTGTTGTCAAAATATGTTAAAAGTAAAATTAAGTTATTAATAAAATCACGTTCAACAATGATAAACATTCTTACTGTAGTAAGAATTACTACTAGTTAACAAATTTGAACTAATAAATATAAAATAGTCAAAAAACAATGAACAAATAAGAACTTGAACTTGAACTAAATCTTGAATTTAAATTAATTGATACTAATTTGTTCAAGCATAACCTTAAAAAATAAGTTTATATAATAAAATTATGTATAACTAGTTATACATATAGTTAACTATCAGGAGTTATATTTATATCTGCATGCATTTTAAAGCATTTTATTTAATTTATATATTACTTTAGATCGTATTACTTTGAATACTGGACCCAGAGACTTTATTCCCAATTACACTGTGGTACTCCACATTAAAAATAGAAAAGTTTCTGTAAATATCCTGTTTTTGTTCCTCAATGTACTTCGTAAGTCCCTTGAGTTTTATGAACCTTATTCTATATAAAGTTAAAAGTTTTGGAGCATAAAAAAAGTTACAGAAACCTCCCTATCTCCCCCCTATTTTAATTTTTTTTTTTTATAAAGAAAATTTGACTTTCAAACCAGCATTTCTTTGTGGGACACTGTAGTGTCCTATGCATGCATGCTTGGTTTTTGACAACATTTGAACTTGCATCAGTCAATTGTTTGTAGATAATATACTCAAGAACTATATTCAAATATCATATGAACATATTCGAGAATGTTCATATGATATTTGAACATCACAAATTTAATAACATTGTTGTAATATGTTATATAAATAATACCATAATAGATTATGATATGAAAATAAGATAGGATACGAAGGCAATGATCAAAGAATAAATTTACTTATAGAAATTTAGGTGTTTGTTTATTAGTTTCAGAATATTATATTATGTGTGACCACGGTCTTCTATAATAACAGGCCTTGACATCGCGCAACAAAGTTGTTAAACTGAAGGCCAATTCCTAAAACTGTGTTTACATTTTCATCTTTTAACGTTTGGCGAAAGTTTGTGTTCATGCTTTTTGAATAAATCTTTAAAATTTGATTGGTTTATAAATTAGATAGCGCAACTTCAAGACGATAATGTTGTAAGGTTCAAGGGGTTACATTGTAAGATAATAATATTGTCAAACTAACGGTAAGTTTTTTTAATAATTAAAATGCCTTTAAAATGCTGTGTATCTCTTTGCAAGTTGAACTATCTCAACTACAACAAAAATATCAATTTATACAACTACAATATCAATACTCAACTACAACAAAAATATCAATTTATAAATTCCTGAGAATCTAGAGGAGAGAAAAAGATGTAGTGAAGCTATCCCAAGAACTGGTTTTATTGTTACAGACTATACAGCAGTATGTCAATTTCATTGGCCAAATGAAGCACCTTTTGAAAGCAAATATGGGAAGCAACGACCTTTAAACCCACCATCTGTTTTTAAAATATTCCGCTTAGTTGTTTAGCCACACCAGCAAGTAAAGTTAGAAAAAATGTAACTTCAAGCGGTTTTCGAAGCATTTTACCAGATGAGTTAAATGATTTTCTAAAAGAGGATGAACTTATATTTGACGATATTCAATCTTTGTTAATTGATAATAATGATGTTATTGTTTTCCAGCTTAATAAAAAAAGTTTACACATACAATCAAAAATGTACAAACTTGGTGTTCCATTATTTATTTTAGTAATTTTCAATGATTGTTCATTTGTAGCTAACCATAATGGCACAACTTGTAATATTTCATATTTAGCTGTAAATAAATTAAAGTTAATAAAAACAAAATCAGCTTTATTTGAAGCAGTTAGATTTTTAAAAAATAAATAAAGTTCGCTTCAGTCAAATATTCTATTCGAACACCTCAATGCTATGAGTAAAGTTAATGTTGGTGAAGTTTTATATACTTCAGATATTATATGTAGAGCATATGAGTATTTTGCTATGCAACGAAGTTTATATGATTGTTTGTGTATTGTCTACAAGTTGCCAAGTATAAGGACTTTAACACAATTGACTTCTAAAATAAGCTCAATGGTGGACCTAAGTTTCACAAATAGTATTTTTATGAATTTAAATCCATTGAAAAGAACTTCCATAATACTAATTGATGAGGTCTATGTCTAAGCTTCATTACTTTACCAAAGAGGTGCTTTGTTTGGTCAAGCAGTAAACTACCCTGAAAAGTTAGCTAAAACAATTTTATCATTTATGATTAAATGTCTTTGTGGAGGTCCAGAATTTATATGTAGAGCTCAACCTGCAAATTGTTCCTCTGAATTTCAGTTTGCTCAATGTCAACAAATTTTTCATACGATAAGTAATATTGAACATTGGTAATAATTACTGGTGGTAACCGTGTAAATCAAAGATTTTTTGGAATGTTTAAAACAGTTGATAGTAAACCATGGTTAACAAGATCAGGTATATATTTATTTTATGATTATGTGCATCTCTTAAAATCTATGCGAAACAATTGGTTGACAGAAAAGACTGACGAACTTCAATTTTTAAACAATAAAGAACTGGCTTTGGCTAAGTGGAGTGATTTAGAAACTTTTCTAAATCACTCCACTTAGCCAAAGCCAGTTCTTTTTTTCTTTTTCAAAATTTAAAAACTGAGTGCAGTAGTCTTTTTAAACTCTCTAAACTTACAGCTAAATAAGTTTATCCAAAACCAATAGAGAGACAATCTGTAAAGTTTTGTTTGTCTGTTTTTTGTGAAGAAACAGTAGCTGCATTAAGAACGCATCTAGAGATTGAAAATAAAGCATTTGAAGGTACTGCTGTATTTATTGAAATAATAATTTTTTTTTCGAATGTTAATGTCAAAGCACCTGGTGCTGGCATTCAGTTTAGAAATGAATTATGCGGAGAAATCCACTCAGTTAGTGATTAACAGTTACAACTGCTACGAGATATTGCTGAACTGTCAAATTTTATGAAGCCTACAGGTAAGCGTGTAAAACAGCTTACGCTAGATACTAGCAATGCAATAGCGCATTCATGTTATGGTTTTATTGATCTCGTAGAAACTTTGTTGAGTAATGGAGCAAAGTATGTCTTATTAGGTTGGTTTTCAACAGATCCACTTGAAAAAGCTTTTTCTAAGCTTTGACAGGGATCTGGAGGTATTTACTTTATAAACGCTAAATCTGTAATTGAAAAAATTAAAATTCAACATACTAAATTATTATTACAACTTGACATTCCTGTTGATGGTATCGATGGTAATACTTGTGACATATGTTTTAGAGATATTTCTACTGATGAAAAAGAACTTCTGGATCATATAAATAATCTTGAAAGCTCAGTTAATATATCTACATTAGTGGCTATAGTTTACATTGCTGGCTATGTGCAAAAAAGCGAAATAATAATTTATGATGATTCTACCAATTATTATTATAAATATGGAAGTTATCTGTATAGCCTAAACAGAGGCGGACTTGAAATTCTTTCTGATACTCTTTTCTAATGGTCAATATTTTGCTTTTTTTTTTCAAAGTGCTACTGACCCTTTATGCAGAACATTTTGTGTTACTCAGTTTCAGTTCATTGCTGCTAAATATAAATTTAAAATCACAAAAAAACAATGCAGAGTATATTCTAATATTCTGCTAAAGAATTACTCACTAATTACCACTCCCAAAATACTAAAGCTATCATAATTTATGTGAAAATTAGTTTTGTAATTTATTATTCTATTTACTTGTTATGTTTTTTATTTTCTCATTAGCCTTTTTTTTTTTTTTTTTTTTTTTTTTCTTCATTAGCCCATTTGTCTTTTAATATGTTTGAATTTGTAAATATTTACCCTGTTGAGATATATTGATAAAACTTTTTTTTTGCTTGAATCGACTTTTGTTGGTGTTTTTTATTGTTGGTAATTTTTATTGTTACCATTTTTAGCAAAAAAAATTAAAAATACAGTTATCTTTCTAATATATAGATATATACTTTGTTATAGTTCTGCTTGTTATTGATACTATTTAATATTACATAAATATTCTTAATGAAATTTGAAATATGAAAAATATGATTATCTTTTTACAATTTTTTGGTTTTCTTTTTATATTTCCGTCTTTACTAGAGATTATTATTAGAAAACATAGACTGCCATTACACCCAACCTAATATAAAAATATATCATATAAGTTAAAGTGAAAGTTTATTCGGCCTTCAGTTTTTACGGCATTTTGCGCGATGTCAAGGCCTGTTATTATAGAAGGCCGTCTGTGTGATGAAAAAGTAAAGATACTTTTGCATCCACTGGCTATTGCACCCAAGGTCTGCATCATTGAAAAAGTAGGTTTTCACATTTTTGTTTTTGTTTTTTTGTTTAACTACTTATCCTAATTGATCACTTTTTTTCAGGATTCTCCTCATGGGTTCAAGCTCATTACGCATAATGTGTGTTCAATTACCCACAATACGTTAGTCATTATAAGTAAGAAATTAGAAAATAATTATTTGTGAAATATTGTAGTCATTAATGACTTCAACCTGGCTAATAATTAAAATTGCTCGACTAATAAGGTTCCTTATTAAAGTTGCTCTCTCTCTCTCTCTCTCTCTCTCTCTCTCTCTCTCTCTCTCTCTCTCTCTCTCTCTCTCTCTCTCTCTCTCTCTATATATATATATATATATATATATATATATATATATATATATATATATATATATATATATATATATATATATATATATATATATATATATATCTCTATATATATATTTATATCTCTCTCTCTCTCTCTCTCTCTCTCTCTCTCTCTCTCTCTATATATATATATATATATATATATATATATATATATATATATATATATATATATATATATATTTATGTATATGTATATATATATATATATATATATATATATATATATATATATATATATATAAATATATATATATATATATATATATATATTTATTTATTTATTTAAATTTATATTATTACAGAGAAATATTACCTCACTTAATAAACAAACTTTAATATAATCCATTTATTTAACCATAAAATATGAAAAATTACAATAATATTTTATAAACTCACATAAATAAGGTTAGGTATCACTCATATAGGTAAAAACTAGTCAATGGAGTGACACCTGAAAAAAAACAACAAAAAAACACACAATTAAAACAGGGTCGTCCAACGCGTGGCCCGCGGTCCAGAAGGTGGCCCTCGTCAGCCTATGGCATGGCCCGCATATCACGGTCCATTAATTTTGAATTTTTATTTTAATAAAAATTTCAAATAATAATATCAAAATAAGCAACAGCATATTATTTATATATTGATAATTCGAATTATACATTTGATTTCGATTATACTTTCACTATATAAATCCGCATTTGAAATAATAAAACGCGCGCTAAACAAAAAACATTATTTATATATATAAAGATGGCTTCAGCTAAAAGACGTAGATGTGATACTGAAAGTGGTCATGGGGGTCGTGTATTTAATCCTTCTTGGACAACTGACTATTTTGTACATGAACAAAGTAATTCTATTATATGTCTAATTTATTTGGAGAAAATTGCCGTGTGTAAAAGTTATAATGTGAACAGGCACTACACTACAAAACATGCTGTAAGTTATGACAAATTTAAAGGCCAATTTCGAATTGATAAGATTGAATTGTTGAAGAAAACTTTTCTTGCACAACAATCAGTGATGAAAACTAAAGTGATTAGCTTTTACAGTGCTACCAAAATAAGTTTTTTAATAGCAGAAGCTATTGCAAAAAGTGGTAAACCTTTTTGTACTGGAGATTTATTAAAAAACTGTTTAAAAATATTTTGTAAAGAGATATGTCCTGAAAAAACACCTACTGTTGAAGATCTTAGTCTCTCACACCAGACTATTTCTAGAAGAGTTGAAGATCTATCAAAAAATATTGAATTATCATTAAGAAAAAGAATCTTCATATAATTATCATAAAGAAAATTTAAATAAATGTGAAGCTTATAGTCTGGCACTGGATGAATCAACAGACAGAGGTGATACTGCTCCGCTAGCCATTTTTATTAGAGGTATAACTAGTAACTTTGAAGTAATTGAAGAACTGTTAGATATTAATCATATGAAGGACACAACAAGAGGAGAAGATATTCTCTCTGAAGTGAAAAAAACATTGGTAAAATTTGAATTACCAGGAAAGAAACTCTGTGGTGTCACTACAGATGGAGCAAGTGCACTAACAGGAAAAAATATTCGATTTATTGCATTACTTAAGAAACCCATTAATCATGAAATTATTTCATATCACAGCATTATACACCAAAATCAGTTATGTGCAAAAGTATTAGAGATGAAGAATGTTATGGAACTTGTTATTCATACTGTTAACTTTATAAGAAGTCGTGGCCTTAATCACAGACAGTTCAAACAATTACTTGAAGGTTGTGGTAGTGAGGCTGAAGATGTAATTTATTTAAGCCAGGTTAGATGGCTTAGTCAAGCTGCTACTCTGAAAAGATTTTCGATACTATTACCTGAAATAGTGCTGTTTCTAAAAATTAAAGAGAAAGACACAAGCTTGCTTGAAAATATTGACTGTCTGAATGATTTGGCATTTTTGATTAACATGACTCAGATGTTAATGGAATTAAATCTTAAGTTGCAGGGTAAAGATCAATTTATTAGTAAATAGTTTGAAAAAAAAAAAAAAAAAAAAAAAAAAAATATAGAAACATTTGTTTTAAAATTAAAACTTCTGAAACAACAATTAAGTTCTAAAGTACTTGTCCATTTCAAGGCATTATCAGAAAGAAATATTAATACAATTGACTCTGAAAGATATTGTACTCTTATTTTAAAATTAATTGATGAATTTGACACAAGATTCTGTGATTTTAAAAAGGAAAAAAATGAGTTAGACTTATTTGCGCATCCATTTTCCATCAAAGCTGAGACAGTTAGAAATGAATTTCAAATGGAGTTAATAGAATTGCAAAATAATAAAGATCTTAAAGAAGCCTACAAAGAAGTAGAATTGTTAGAATTTTATAAAAAATACATGAGCATTGAAGTTTTTCCTCATTTGTGCAGACATGCTATTAAATATTTTTCACTTTTTGGAAGCACATACAACTGCGAACAATTATTCTCAAGAATGAAGCATGTAAAAACAGAACAGAGAAATAGATTGACAGATGAACACCTTACTAATACCCTTCGAATTGCATCATCAAATATAAAAGCAGACATAGATCATTTATGCAAAAAAAAACAGTGTCAAGTTTCACATTGATCGAACTTTTGTATAACTTTACTTTGAACCTTAACTATGAGCAAAATTTTCAGTATTTCGCGTGTAATATTTGTGTGTGTCACTTCTTTTAATAACAAAATTAATAAAGGAATTTTGGTAATTTATTTTGAAGAAAATCAAACACTAAGAGACAATTATAAAGCTTTACAAAATCTTGAAATTTTAGAATTTTTGATTCAGAAAACCTATTTTCGATATTAGATCATAAGGGAGAAAATGTAATAATTCTTAAGGAAGTGCGTTGTAAACTGTTTATACGATGTAATAGAAAATTACCTTTTTGATCCCAAACAGTGCAACAATAACTTAGATGTGAGGAGAACAAGGAATAGTAAATTGATATTAAAGCATGTTGTAGAACATAGTGTCGTATTAATGACAGCATGCTATTGGCACGTGAGAGTTTTTTATTTAATTGAATTAGTTGATAGTACCATAATAGGTTTTTGTCAAGAAATAGCCCGAGTTATTTTATATATATTGTTGGGAAAAGTCTTTTACCATTAATTCTAATTTTCACATTATTTTACATTATGTCATAAACTTATCTATTTAATTTTACTGTCAGTTCATTTTTTTTTTTTTTTTTTTGATAGTTGGTTATTTTGATTGGTTATTTACTGAGTTATTTTGTAATAAATATATTGGTTTAATATGTATAATTTTTTGTCCGGTAATATTTCTCTGTAAAGACTTCTATTTTTTAATATTTATTTCAGAGTTTTTTATTATTGTAAAATAATCTTTTGAAAATGTAAATAAGTGTTACAAAACATGTCAAGAATAAAAAACATTTTTTTTTTTTTTTGGTAGTTATTTTCGGTGCTCCCAGAAGTCCTTAGGGTCTTATCACAGAGCGCCGCGAGAGAGCATTTAACGGGAAGTTCACGCCTCCTTCCGTACCAATTTTGCTTGTTAAGCTGGAGCTGGCGTCGAAACTAGGACCTCTGGGTTCTGAGACAGAACTCTAACCACTGCGCCTCGGCTGCTCAAACATCGTGTTATTTTTAAAAATAATTACTTATTTTATGGTATTACGACGTTCAAGAAATATATATATATATATATATATATATATATATATATATATATATATATATATATATATATATATATATATATAAAATAGATAATGTATTATTATGGTATAATAATAATAATAATAATACAAATACTCTTGTGCGTTTAAGAGTGAGTATTATGGTATAATAATAATAATAATACAAATACTCTTGTGCGTTTAAGAGTAAGTTCAATATTATTAAATAATAAAGCGATATTTAAAATATAAATATTTAAAATATTGCTCTATTATTTAATAATATTCAGCACTCTACAAGTTAAACACTCTTCTCAAGTCGCCAACAAAATGGAATAAATAAACTTGCAATATTCAATCAAAAATATACCGCTTCCATCTGAAAACGAATATAAATTAAAACTACTAAAACAAAACAGAAATGCTCGTAAAGAAAATGAGATGGAAGGCGTTCTTTTTCATAAATAACTACCCAAGAAATGATTCAAATTGTACAGACTACGGAATCAAATCATAAAAATGCCCACCACAAATAAATGAAATGCGTTCTTTCGAAAAAGACCTTATAAACTTATTTAAATCAATAAAATTTTACAACGTAAACTGCAAGTTTCAAAATAATATGCAGAAAGACTTAAAATCCATAAGTACGTTGCATAAAACATTAATAAAGGCAGACAAAACGTCTAATTTGTATAAGTTATCTAAAGATGAATACAACAAACTGTTAACAAACACAATTATTTCCACCTACAAATAAATAAGGAAGGATAAAACCTTTTAATCCACGATGATATGTATAAAAATATTGAAATAAACGGATCTACCGGCTGCTTTTTTACTTTAAAAGACCATAAGGATAATTTTATTAACAACCCTTCATTTCGCCCTTTAAATCCGTCGAAAAACGTGTTAGGAAGAGTTAGTAAACTTATTTTATCTAAAATTATTCACGAATTAAAAAATAAACTACAGTTGAATCAATGGCAAACCCAGTGAAAAAGCGCACATGGGATACGCGTGGATTTTTTCCACATGTAACCCATGTGGGGATTATTATTTTGTCCCATGTGGGTTTCATATGGTAAATCCCACATGGATTCCATATGGTAAATCCCATATGGGATTCGCGTGGGTTTTTACCATATGTAACCCATATGGGGATTATTATTTTGTCCCATGTGGGTTTCATATGGTAAAACCCACATGGGTTTTATGTGGTAAATCCTACATGGGATATAGGTGGAAAATACTACATGTTATAGATCTTAAATGCCACATATTTTAATCCAAATGGTATAAAAGTAGTCAATACTAGACAAATGAAAGTCCGAATGCTTCTATGATAATTTTTAAAATTCTTTTAATTTAAAAATTACTTAAATAGTAATTTAAAATTAATCATCGAAGCGTTCAGAGAGGCTTAACTTAATCTGGTATTTGCTACTTTATCCCATTTGGTATTCAAAACGTGTAGCATTTTTGATCTTTAACATGTGATGTTTTACACCTATAACCTATGTGGGATTTACCTTAAACTATTATGACGAAATTTTATAAAATTAAAAAACGTGTTGCAAAATGAATTTATTTAAAAATAAATGCTATTAATCAATACATTCAAAACGAATATTAAAAATATTATTTTTTCTTTTGCGATTTACACGCCGTTTTTTGTCAATTGAATTAATTAAATCGCTTCGGCTTGTATAATACCAAGGTTTTTAGTATCTTCTAACTTTCTTCAAACATTTTCTAAAAAAAAAAAAATATAAATACAAATATATATAAATATAAATAAATAAATAAATGTATATATATATATATATAAATATTTATATTTATATATATATATATATAGATATAGAGATTTAGAGAGAGAGTGATAGAGAGAGAGAGAGAGAGAGAGAGAGAGAGAGAGAGAGACAGAGAGAGAGAGAGAGAGAGCAATTTTAATAAGGAACCTTATTAGTCGAGCAATTTTAATTATTAGCCAGTTTGAAGTCATTAATGACTACAATATTTCACAAATAATTATTTCCTAATTTATTACTTACAATGACTAACGTATTACGCGTAATTGAACACATATTATGCGTAATGAGCTTGAACCCATGAGGAGAATCCTGAAAAAAAGTGATCAATAAGGATAAGTAGTTAAACAAAAAAACAAAAACAAAAATGTAAAAGCCTACTTTTTCAATGATGTAGACTTCTATAATAACAGGCCTTGACATCGCGCAAAATGCCGTAAAAACTGAAGGCCGATTAAACTTTCACTTTTACTTATATTGATACATTTTTATATTAGGTAGGGTGTAATGGCAGTCTATGTTTTCTAATAATAATCTCTAGTAAAAACGGAAATATAAAAAGAAAATCAAAAAATTGTTAAAAGATAATCACGCTTTTCGTATTTCAAATTTCATTAAGAATATTTATGTAATATTAAATAGTATCAATAACAAGCAGAACCATAACAAAGTATATATCTATATATTAGAAAGATAACTGTATTTTAATTTTTTTTGCTAAAAATGGTAACAATAAAAATCACCAACAATAAAAAACACCAGCAAAAGTTGATTCAAGCAAAAAAAAAGTTTTATCAATATATCTCAACAGGGTTAAAGTCCTTATACTTGGCAACTTGTAGTCAATACACAAACAATCATAAAAACTTCGTCGCATAGCAAAATACTCATATGCTCTACATATAATATTTGAAGTAAATAAAACTTCACCAACATTAACTTTTCTCATAGCATTAAGGTGTTCGAATAGAATATTTGACAGAAGCGAACTTTATTTATTTTTTAAAAATCTAACTGCTTCAAATAAAGCTGATTTTGTTTTTATTAACTTTAATTTATTTACAGCTAAATATGAAATATTACAAGTTGTGCCATTATGGTTACCTACAAATAAATAATCATTGAAAATTACTAAAATAAATAATGGAACACCAAGCTTGTACATTTTTGATTGTATGTGCAAACTTTTTTTATCAAGCTGGAAAACAATAACATTGTTATTATCACTTAACAAAGATTGAATATCGTCAAATATAAGTTCATCCTCTTTAAGGAAATCATTTAACTCATCTGGTAAAATGCTTCGAAAACCGCTTGAAGTTACATTTTTTCTAACTTTACTTGCTGGTGTGGCTAAACAACTAAGCGGAATATTTTAAAAACAGATGGTGGGTTTAAAGGTCGTTGCTTCCCATATTTGCTTTCAAAAGGTGCTTCATTTGGCTAATGCAGTTGACATAATGCTATATAGTCTGTAACAATAAAACCAGTTCTTGGGATAGCTTCACTACATCTTTTTCTCTCCTCTAGATTCTTCGGGAATTTATAAATTGATATTTTTGTCGTAGTTGAGTATTGATATTTTTGTTGTAGTTGTAATTGATATTGTAGTTGTAGTTGTATAAATTTTGTTGTAGTTGAGATAGTTTGACTTGCAAAGAGATACACAGCATTTTAAAGGCATTTTTAAGGCATTTTAATTATTAAAAATTATTAACAATATTATTACCTTACAATGTTAACGTCTTGAACATTACAACGTTATCATCTTGATGTTGGGCTATCTAATTCATAAACCAATCACATTTTAGAGATTTATTAAAAAAGCGCGAACACAAACTTTCGTCTAATGTTAAAAGATGAAAATGTAAACAAAGTATTAGGAATTGGCCTTCAGTTTAACAACTTTGTTGCGCGATGTCAAGGCCTGTTATTATAGAAGGCCGCGGTCACACATAATATAATATTCTGAAACTAATAAACAAACATCTAAATTTCTATAAGTAAATTTATTCTTTGATCATTGCCTTCATATCCTATCTTATTTTCATATCATAATCTATTATGGAATTATTTATATAACATATCACAACAATATTATTAAATTTGTGATGTTCAAATATCATATGAACATTCTCTAACATGTTCATATGATATTTGAATATAGTTCTTGAGTATAATTTCTGCAAACAATTGACTGATGCAAGTTCTAATGTTGTCAAAAACCAAGCATGCATGCATGGGACACTGCAGTGTCCCACAAAGAAATGCAGGTTTGAAAGTCAAATTTTGTTTTATTAAAAAAAAAAAAAAATAGGGGGGAGATAGGGAGGTTTCTGTAATTTTTTTTAGGCTACAAAACTTTTAACTTTATATATAATAAGGTTCATAAAACTTAAGGGACTTACGAAGTACATTGAGGAACAAAAACAGGATATTTACAGAAACTTTTCAATTTTTAATCTGGAGTACCACAGTGTAATTGGAAATAAAGTCTCTGGGTCCAGTATTCAAAGTAATACGATCTAAAGTAATATATAAATTAAATAAAAGGCTTTAAAATGCATGCAGTTGTACATATAACTCCTGATAGTTAACTATATGTATAACTAGTTATACATAAAATTTATTATATAAACTTATTTTTTAAGGTTATACTTGAACAAATTAGAACCAATTAATTCAAATTCAAGATTTAGTTCAAGTTCAAGTTATTTGTTCATTGTTTTTTCACTATTTTATATTTATTTGTTCAAATCTTGTTAACTAATACTAATTCTTACTACAGTAAGAATATTTATCATTGTTGAACGTGATTTTATTAGTAATTTAATTTTACTATCAATATATTTTGACAACACCCTTTACATTTTAAATGATGACAGCTTTACTTTTCTATTGATGTTAAATTTATTACGTTTCAATAACTCAGATTGAATCTTAACTGAATTATTGTAAGCTTTGTTGAATCTCAAATGGTGTTGTAAATAAAGTAAAAATAATATATATATATATATATATATATATATATATATATATATATATATATATAGTATTTAGGCTATGGGATCATCCATAAATGATGCCAGTAGATAGAGGGGCAGTGTGAGTTTAACAATAATTGACAATGGGGAGGGGATGTTAAGACCAAAATAATGTCAATTAAAAAATTGAATTAAAAAAAAAAAGTAAAATAATTTATTTAAAAAAAAAGTAAAACAATTTATACTAGCTATGAGCAGGTTTTAGAGGTATTTACACCAACAATGTGGTCTAAAAACTTCTTGCTTTTGTTGCTTAAAACTGTAGAGGATCATAGGAAAAACAATTTAAATTCAGAAATTAGCTTGCTTATCTGAAAGAACAATTTATGTTGTTTTTTTTACTTTTAGTACTGTTGAGAATAAATGTATAATTGAACCAGAAAAAAATCGATGGTATATGCATTTTTTATATTATATTAACAGTTCAGATATACCATCATAATATGATAACAAAAACTGACATCATTTTCAATGGGAGATGGCAAAAAATTGACTGAGTTTGATATAGGGTGAAATTGTTCAATAAACCGGGTCATCATCTGACATCATTATGCATAGATGACCCAACGATTTAGGTAAAATAAGTAATCAATTTGCCATATTTCTCTTTAGAAAGTGTAAGAAAAAAGCATTGTTATGCTGAGAACCTACCTATTGAGCAAACTTTGACCACCTATTTTATAAATTTGAGAGACAGAAGTGGAAGTGCGAATCGCAAAAGAACTAATAACAATGCTCTAAATTGATTTTAACTTTGTAGACTAACATTAATATAGTATTTAGTATTAATAAATGAAGTTCACATGATTTTTATAATTTGTATTTATTTCCATTAATTATCAGTTGTCAGTCTCCATTTTATAAAATGAATTAAAAAACTATTTATTTATAGTATAATAATAATACATAAATACTAGTTTCCTAATGCTATTATCATCACAATGGTGATGATAATAGCATTAGGAATGTATTCGTTTGAATGATACAAAATTCACGAATGATACAAAATTCACGAATGGTATTCGTTTTAAAGTGAAATTTTGTATCAATTTTATTGTTTTAATGTTATATATATATATATATATATATATATATATATATATATATATATATATATATATATATATATATATATATATATATGTATATATATATGTATATATATATATATATATATATATATATATATATATATATATATATATATGTATATATATATGTATATATATATATATATATATATATATGTATATATATATATATATATATGTATATATATGTATTATATATATATATATATATATATATATATGTATATATATATATATTATATATATATATAAATATGTATATATATATATATATATATATATATATATATATATTATTTATAATTTATTTACAACACCATTTGATATTCAACAAACCCCTACAAAGCTTACAATAATTCAGTTAAAATTCAATCTGAGTTATTGAAACGTAATAAATTTAACATCAATAGAAAAGTAAAGCTGTCATCATTTAAAGTATAAAGGGTGTTGTCAAAATATGTTGATATTAAAATTAAGTTACTAATAAAATCACGTTCAACAATGATAAACATTCTTACTGTAGTAAAAAATAGTACAAACTGATAAATTTGAACAAATAAATATAAAATTAACAAAAATAATGAATAAATAAGAACATTAACTTGAACTTTAGCTAAATCTTGAATTTGAATTAATTGGTACTAATTTGTTCAAGCATAACCTTAAAAAATAAGTTTTTATAACAAATTATATGTATAACTTGTTATACATATAGTTAACTATCAGGAGTTATATGTATAACTATATTTATTTTAAAGCATATTATTTTATTTAAACATTACTTAGATCATATTACTTTGAAAACTGGACCCAGAGGCTTTATTCTCAATAACGCTGTGGTATTCCAGATTAAAAATTAAAAAGTTTCTGTTAATATCCTGTTTTTGTTCGTCAATGTAGTTCGTAAGTCCCTTAAGTCTTAAGGACCTTATTATATCTAAAGTTAAAAGTTTTGGAGCATAAAAAAAGTTACAGAAACTTATCTCCATCCTATTTTTTTCTTTTTTTAATAAAGAAAATTGGGAGTTCTTTGACTTTTAAACGAAAGTGTCTATTCGCACGACCTTCGTGCAAATAAAGAAAATAAGCTTATTCGCACGACCATCGTGTAAATAACGAAAATAAGCTTATTCGCACGACCACGGTATATATAGAGTAAAATATAATTAAATTACACAGCGTGCTTTTGTATTTTTAGTTTCAGCTTGTCAAATTTAGTATCAGCTTATCATGAATATTGAAATTAAACAAGGAGACGAGTTTGATAACTTTGGTGAGTTTGAAAATAAATTGGCTTCTTGGTCGGCTTTTACGAACATTGTGTGGACTAAATGTAACAGCAAAACTGTTGCATCGGCTAACAAGAGTTTGAGTCAGGATTCAAAACATTTTGATGAAAAGTTTAAATTTAGAAATGTAACATATTTATGCAAGCATGGGGGAGTTAAGAGAATAAAAGGGAAAGGACTTCGCCCAAATCAAAGGTTTTAAATGTGTTTTTTATCTAATATTTTGTTTTCCAGTATGCTAAATTTTAATTTAATCATTTTTGCTTATTTTTATGTTTATTAGAATTTTTTTTATTATAATAATATCATAAAAAGTTTAATAAATAGGTATCATTGATACAAGAGATCCATACATTTGATATTTAACCAGCAGTTGACCTAACAACACCATTTTATATATTTTTAGAAAGTAAAGATGCTCACTACTTTTTATTTATTTTTTAGCTCTTTCAAAATTGGATGTAATGCACAACTTTATATCACCATTAATAAGAACAAAACAAAACTAGTAGTACAGCAACTTCAGGCTAACCATAATCATGAAGTTAGCAGGTTAGACAATCTATGTTTTAATATTAATTTGTTTTATATAAAGTTTCACTTTTTTGAATTAATTTCTTTTCTTTTTTTTTAATTTATTTCTCTCTAGAACTGCTTTTATGCATTACCCAGAACAACGTCGATTAAGTGAAAAAATAAAGGATGACATCAGCACAATGTTTAAACTTGGTGTTAAAGTCTGTTTTTTGAAAGAATACTTGCAAAATAAAGAAAGCAAAGTAGTAACATCAAAAGATTTATTCAACATAAATAAAAAAATTGAACTAGCACGCAGTTGCGAAAAATCAAATGAGGCTTTGTTGATTGATGAACTGATGTCCTTCTGTAAGTCTTCTACTCTAACTTTTCATTTTCAATTTTTATATTTTTCAGAATTTATGACATAGGGTTAGTATATATGGAGAGGCAATAAACTCATGTTAGCTTAAACCTAAAAGTATTTAGAGAAGTTTACCTGAAGTTAATTGGGTTATAATTCAACTATAGATTAAATAATTCACTTTATTATTCAATTTATTTTATTATCTAAAAGTTGAAGTTTGATTTTTAATTTCAGGTGGAAAAGATCCTGATGCAGTTATATCTGTTCAAGTTGATTCAGACAGTGTTCTGCAATTTCTTTTAATAATAAGCGGAGATATGAAATAGGTGTTTGATATGTTTCCTGAAGTGCTAATGATTGATTGTACATATTGCACAAACAAATTAAGAATGCCTTTATTCACTTTGTTAGTGGAGGATGGAAACGGAACTGGTCAAGCTGTTGGTTATGCTTTCATTGCACAAGAAACTGAAAATACTCTGCAAGATGTGTTTTCAGAAATTGAACTTATATTGAATCTTGACCAAGTTAAGGTTGTCATTCTTGATAAGGACTTGAAAGAAATAAGTGCAGTCTCCAAGGTTATGCCCTCAGCAGAAATCCAACTGTGTAAGTTTCATGTTTTGCAGGCATTTTATAGATTTTTAAATAAACAAGCTTTAGCCAGTATTGAAAAAGAAAATTTAAAAAGAATATTTCAATCGCTTGTGTATGCCAAATCAAAGAAATTGTTTGATACAAATTTGGGTCATCTTGCTACAGTTGCACCAGATGTTGTAATGGTATACTACAACAAAAATTGGGGCTTGCCACACCAAGTTAAGTATTGGGCATACTATGAAACTATGAAGCATGTTAATCTTGGAAATACAACAAATAACAGGTCTGAGTCCCATAACCAAAAAATCAAAAACATTTTATCTAGAAAAATGTCTTTAGCTGAGGCAGTAAAAGGTATCCTTTTGTTGCATGCTGATAAATTTCAACAAATGACTCATATTGAGTTTAATCAATCTTTTAAAGAGCCATATCGATTAGGCACTGCTGAAGATAGAGTTACAGATGATATTGTAAAAGTATTAACTCCATATGCTGCTAGAATTGTAATTGCAGAACTAAAAAAGTCTCGTACTGACTTGTTGGTATTTAATAAATTATGTTCTTGCCCTTTGCATGTAACTATGAAACTTCCTTGTCGACACACAATGGCAGTGAAAATAGTAAATGGGGATGTTGTTTTTAAAGCAGAAGATGCAGGAGAGCGGTGGCATTTAAGCTATCAAAAAAGAAGTTGGCTTTCTCGGAAGATCAGAAGTTCGCATAATCAGGCTAACAATGTTCTTCATTGTTCAACTAACAAAACTGAAAAAAAGTCCCTTAAAGTGCCATTTTCTAAAGATCAGAAATTTAAAACTGTCATGGATCTATGTAAACCAATTTCAGATTATTTATCCAGTCTTGGAATGAACGAGTTTGAAGAAAAATTTGATTCATTAAATTTAATTTATAAATTGTGGTTAGCTGGGAAAAAAGTTTTAATTTCTGATTTGGAAACACAAGTATTGCCTGAAATCTCCAATTTGCTCGAAAAGGCTGCTTTGCCTCAAACATCAGAGTTGCCCGAAGTGTCTGGATTGTCTGAAACGTCTGATTTGCCAGAAACTTCGGGGTCGCCCGAAGTTTCTGATTTTCCCGAAATGTCAGATTTGCCTGAAATGTCTGGTTCTTCATACTTTTCTGAATCATTGAGCTATGCTTTACCATCCTGTCTGAATTTAAATGAGCAACTTAGAAATCAAGGAAGCGTTTTATCTTCAAATCTATCTTCTCTAAATGGCAGTGTCAACTTGAAAGGTCTTCCTGCAAATAAATCGGAATGCTGCACCGGTGAAGCTATAAATGTTTTTAGTAGATTAGACAATGTATACTTGCCTAAGGTTCCTCCAGTTGTAGGAAATGTAAAGATTAGAAAAGCACGACTCAAAAGGAAACGTGAACTATGTAATGATCCTTACCATCAATCATGTAAGCGAATTTTAGGCAAAACTGCTCATAAGGAACAGTTATTAAAAAAGCAACTCTCTGTCGTAGATCTTTAACTATTCTCTATTAAGGACTCATTCAAGATGTTATCTGATTTGCACATAAATAAAGCACAAAAACTTTTATCCATGCAGTTTCCAAAAGTACAAGGATTACAAGACCCTATTCTCGGATCAAAACTTCATTTTAGAGTGGAATCTGGAAAATTTATTCAAATTTTACATAATGGTGCAATGCATTGGCTTACCATTTCCAACTTTTTAAGTACTGATCTTAACTCAATTGATGTTTTTGATTCCTTATATTATGATTTAAGTGTTAGTGGAAAGATGCAAGTAGGATCGATCATGATGGTTAAAGATGCTTTTTTGAAAATACAGTTCAAAGATTTTCAAAAACAATCCGGTGGGCTTGATTGTGGTCTTTTTGCAATTGCAGCGGCAACAGATTTATGTTACAATCATGATCCAAGCATAAAATGTTATAAGCAAGAACTTATGCGAGATCATTTATTAAAATGCTTCAGTGACAATCACTTAACACCATTTCCTATAGAGACGAGTGAACAAAAAAGGAAAAAACAATCTAAACCAATTAATTTACCACTACATTGCATATGTCGTCTTCCGGATAATAAAGAAGAGAAAATGGTTAAATGCGACAATTGCAAGGAGTGGTTTCATATTTCATGCCTTTCCATTCCAAAGACTATATTTGAGAATTCTGACCACTCTTTACATTGGCATTGTAATTCATGCAGCTAAGTAAGATATTTTATTTAAAATTAAACAAATATTAGATTTAAATTTTTATTATAATTTATTATCATTTTAAAAATTATAAATTAGATTTATAATTAAAAAATCCGATATGTAAATGTTTAATAGTTATTGTATATTAATGTTGTACTCTAGGATGCCCAATTTTGCAGTTAACAGAGAATTTTTGTACTGTTGGATTTGTAAACAAATTCCGTCATTCATCATGCTTCAAAAATTTTCGGCTTTTAATTCAAATATGTTGCAAGTATGTTAGACCTGGACAAAATCCCCCATCCTGTTCTTTTTATTTTCCACCTCTACCCCCCCCCCCCTACCACCACTTGCATTAATCTTAGGGTAACTAAACGTAAAAGTAAAAAAAAATATTATTCTCTTTTTTTTTAATATGAAAATAATTTTGATTTGATAATGTATGTTCAAATTAATGTTTTATATTTTAGTATGCTGAGATATGGCAGCTAATAAATTCTGTACAACGGTGGCATGTAAGTTTTACCGAGTTTCTTTCTTTTTCGAGTTAGTGAAGTTAGTCTTGTCCGAGGCGATAATGAAAATGATATTAAAAAAATGTATTGCAAATCAGTATAAAATTATTCAAAAATTTTCTTGTGTTTTCTCTGCAGCTGCGCGTATTTAAATGTTTATACATTTGAAATCTTTTTATTTTGAAATTAAAAAAATACTCTAGACAAAAATTGATTTGTATTAGGGGTGTCAAAATCTATAAAATGTATTTCTATAAATCTATAAAGTATAAAATGTTAAAGTGTGCAACAAAGTGTGCAAAAAAAAAAAAATAGTCTCAAACAGGGGCTGCGAGAGTGCCAATGGTGCCCGGGTCAAAAATAGAGAAGGGCCCCACTTTTAAAACCATAAATGTTTAAAGCTTTTTTGTTTTGCGAATGTGTTGTTTTTGTAGAATGAAGCAATTATCAATTTTTGCCACAATAAATTGTACAGGGTTCGTAGCGAACCTAAAAAACATGGAGAATTGGTCTATTTTAGCTAAAGTCAGGGAAAACCTGGAATAGTCTGGAAATTATTAGTTTTTAATTAGATAGTCAGGAAATTATGATCGTGAAGTGACCATCCAATTAACTAAAATGAATTGATAAAGCTTTTATTGAAATAATCTGTTAGGCAATCTGAAAATGTCTATTTATAAAATATCCAATATACAGATTGTTTTTTTAAATGTTATTTCGTGACTAAAATAGCCAGGGAAAATTGGCTGATTTTTTAAAAAAAGTCGGGGAATTTCTTATGATAAATTGAGTACGAAACCTGTTGTATTTCTGCGTTAATATCAATTCTCTGGCTTAAATCAACTAATCAAAACTGACACATGAATCAAAATATTAGTTTTAAACCCTGAAGTAAAAAAGAAATCAATAAATACTTCGAGAAAGGAGAATGAGGTGCTTAAATATGGATTTTCGAGATTTTCTTTCTCCCTAAATATTCATTTTTGCTAAACCTAAATCGTAAACGGTTTTCATAACCCAACCCATTTTCTAATGCACTCGTTTGGTTGATCTTCTCACTGGTCAGATCAAGGTTTTTCACGACATGTTTAAAAGCTACCAACATTTCTCTCCTCAAGTGATATGATGGCGTCAATACGGGATTGTATCCTTGCATAGACATCTTCTCATATAATGTCTATGAAGTAAAACTAAGCAGTGATGAACTAGAAAAACAAAGCAGATTTCACATTGTCAGTTATTAAAAAAATTGTGATTTATTGTAAAAAAAATTTCCGAATCTGCGTTCGGCGCCCCTTCAGGCTAGGCTCCCGGGGCAAATTGCCATATTTGTCCCTCCCTCTACAAGGACCTTGCTAAATATGTTTCACTAGTGAGTCGACTTTACTTGTTTTCGGTGCAAAGTTTATATAGAAAATATATCTGGTGCATATAACATACTTGCTTTGTGTTAATCTATTTTACAGTATCTAGTTGATAAATCCAAAGTAAATCTCAAAATCTAGTACTGATAATACTTTATCTAAATTTAACTGGAACAAAAGTTGGTTGGCTAATAGAAAACAAAGTGTCAAAATAGTTTATGGATGTCCCAATAGAGATAAGTATTTAGAGGAGTACATAATGGTTTGCTTTTTGCTCCTTTTGATGCTCTAAGTTGACGATTGCATAATGAACTTGGATAGTACAACTTATTCACGCAACATGGTATACTATATTGTGTAAACAAATAGCTGCGCCTACCGGGAGGCGCTGCTATAATTGCAAATGTTGTCAGAAAAGAGGGGTCCTTGCATGCCTCACTCCGTCAAAATAATTAGAATATGCATTTTATACATAAATTGTATTTTCTGTTCGCAATTTTAATTAATTTTTAAATATTAATTATTGATAACTGAATAAATATACAAATACAAATAGTCGTGCTAAAAGCCGATTTCTTTTTTTTTAGAAGGGTCGTGCGAATAAGCTTATTTGTCTTATTTACACGACGGTCGTGCGAATAAGCTTATTTGTCTTATTTGCACGACCGTCGTGCGAATAGACTCGGCCCTTTTAAACCTGCATTTCTTTGTGGGACACTGCAGTGTCCTATGCATGAAGATTGGTTTTTGACAACATTTCAACTTGCATCAGTTAATTCTAATAATACGTCTATTTGCACAAATCTTAATCTTATTTCTATAAAGAAAGATAAAAATTATTCGTGGTACTTACATACTTGCTTGCCATTCTCTTTATTAATATAAAATATTTTCACACAATATAAACGTAACGCAATGCAATGTTGATTTAAAATTTTTTTTTAGTTTCCAGCTTTTAAATTAATTCCCATGCAAATCCCACAGGAAACCCACGTGGGATTTCCCATGTGTGTAAATACCATATGGTTCCCACATGTAACCCATGTGGGATTACCCACATGGGTTTAAGGTGACAAATTTCCATACGGATACCTCATGGGAAAAACCGTCCCACATAAATCCCTTCAATCCCACTCGGAACCCACGCGGAACCCATGTGGGACGCGGTTTAATTTTTACTGGGAAACACCCAATTTGTTATAGATTTGGTTAAAAAAATCAAGAATAAACCTTTGCAAATTTCTAATTTTTGAAATAAATGATTTTTATCCATCTATTAGTGAAAACACTCTTACCAATGCAATCAGTTTCGCCGAACAACATGTTGTTATAAATGATGACGATAAAAAATTAATATATCATGCAAGAAAATCTTTAACTTTTAAAAACGATGACGCTTGGACAAAGAAAAGAGGCGGATTATTTGATGTCACAATGGGAGCATTTGATGGAATAGAAGTGTGCGAATTAGTTGGCATTTTTATATTGTTTCAGCTCTTCTCAACATTACGATAAAAATAATTTTGGCTTGTATCGTGACGACGGACTTGCTATTTTTGAAAACAGAAGCGGCCAACAAATGGAAAAAATCAAAAGGCATTTTACACATATTTTTAAAAGTAACAACCTACTTATCTCCATCCAATGTAATATTAAAATTGTCAATTACCTTGATGTAACATTGAACCTGATTGACAGTTCTTATCGACAATATTGTAAACCTAATAACCAACTTATTTATGTTCATTCTGATTCAAACCATCCACCTAATATAATAAAAGATTAAAAATTTTGATGTCAAATAATAACTAATGTCAAATCTCTAATAAGTGCATTACTTAACTACAAAATTTTACAAAGCGATAAAAATGAAACATCAAAAAAATGTAACTGCGTAGATAAAAAAATTTGTCCGTTAAATAACCAATGTCTTTCGAGCAATATCGTATACCAAGCCGCTGTAAGTTCTGCAGATCCTTAATTCAAAAATAAAGTTTATTTCGGTATAAGTGAAACCACTTTTAAATTAAGATATGCCAACCATCTTAAATCTTTCAATGCACCCAAATATAAAAATGACACTGAACTTTCCAAAGAAATATGGAAGTTAAAATCGAAAAATATAAAACCTGTTGTTACATGGAAAATAATAGCAAGATGCAAGCCCTGCAACCAAGCATCAAAACTTTGTAATCTTTGTCTCCGCGAGAAATTTCATATATTATCATAAAAAGGAGAAAACTTTCTTAATAAAAGATATGAAATAATATCAATGTGCCAACATTCAATGAAATTTTTACTATCCTTATTTGACACCGGGGACTAAATACCTTTGACGTCTTTTTGTTTTTGTTTTGTTTTGTTTTTGTAACGTCAGAACTCGTTCCACCGTAATTTTAATTTGTAATTTTTTAAACGGTTTTTAAGTGAAAAATACACAATGGCTGATGATTGCCGAAGGGCATGAAACTCAATCAAGTTATTTCAAGTTTATTTTTTCCATTTTGTTGACGACTTTTCTTTACTCACTTTATTTTTATTTTATTTGTTTTTCGAATTTGAAACTCAGAGTTCCATCAAAAGTTGTTTTTATTCATTTTAAATATATACATATATATATATATATATATATATATATATATATATATATATATATATATATATATATATATATATATATATATATATATATATATATATATAGCTGTCGCCAAAAGTTTGGCACACCCTTGCATTTTGGGCGTTTTAGCCATTTTCGGGGGTTATTGACTATGCCGCAATGACTAATTTGTACTAATTAGTGTCAGTTGTTAAAATAAAGAAGACAAGCTACAGAATGAGCGTTGTTTCTTATCTTACGTTTGAATACAAAGATATTTATAGCTTATACAATCAATGTACCATTGATTTCAGTATCAACCGTTGTTTCTTATGAGAGACACACAACCAATCATGTGTAAAGCTATAAATTTCTTATGCAGTGTCTGACTTGTTTACGTTCTTAGATTGATTCACGTGCATGTGTAGACTAATATAGGTAAACTATTTAAGAAGGCAATGCATATGAGGCTTTATGCTTTTCTTGAAAAATTTAAATGTTTTTACACCCATCAGTATGGATTTCGTGCCAATCACTCCACAACTCATGCTCTCATTGAAATGACTGAACTGATTAGAAAAGCAATCGATGATAAATATTTTGCATGCGGTGTATTTGTCGATTTACAGAAAGCGTTTGATACAGTAGATCATTCAATTTTGCTAAAAAAATTAGAATATTATGGGATCAGAGGCGTACCTCTTAAATGGTTTATTTCTTACTTAAACAATAGAACACAATTTGTTTCTATTAATGACTCAAAATCTACCCTTGTAAAATGTTCTAATGGTGTTCCACAGGGATCAGTATTGGGACCACTGCTTTTCCTTCTTTATATTAATGATCTTCATACGTCCATTAAGTTTGCTACTGTTTACCACTTTGCTGATGACAAAAACCTAATGCTAATTAATAAATCCTTAAAAAAAATTAACAAACACATTAACCATGATCTTGCCAATCTAGTTCAGTGGCTTCACTCCAACAAACTTTTTCTAAACTCTAATAAAACTGAACTTATTATCTTTAAATCAAATAAAACAAAAATCTATAAACATATGAACTTTAGATTAAGTGGCAAAAAAATTGAACCTGTTAACTCAATTAAGTATCTTGGTATAAAAATTGATTCAAATCTTTCCTTTTTATCCCACTGTGAAGACTTAGCAATGCAACTAAGTAGATCTAATGGTATGTTGGCCAAAGTTCGCCATTATGTTAATCTTGAAACACTTTTGAACATATACCATGCTATTTTCGGTTCACATCTTACATATGCATGCCAAGTATGGGGGCAGTCCCATCAACAAGCTCTTATTAGGTTATCCCACCTCCAAAACAAGGCTTTAAAAATTATTAATTTTCAGAATACTAAATTTAATTCTAATGTGCTCTATCTAACTTCTAAAGTATTAAAACTATGTGACTATATTCAATTTTCAAACTGCCAATTTGTCTGGAACCACCAACTCAATAACCTACCTTTAACTTTCATCAATTTCTTTTCCAAAAGTGCCAACACTCGTTATCACCTTCGTTCCAATAGTAATTTAAACCTGTCTGTCTCTAAACATTGCTCTCATAAATACGGACATAAATCTATAAAATATCAAAGCATTAAAACTTGGAACAACCTTCCTTATGAACTAAAAGCTCTCAATTCATTCTCAACCTTTAAAACTAGATTACTCTACTTTTTATTAAAAAAATATAGTTAGTGTTTATAATTTCTATTATCAATTTTTGTTGTCTTTAGTATTTTTTTTTTTTTTTTTAATTTCTATTATATATTTTGTTGTCATTACTATTGCTTATTGTTATTTCTATAAATATTTACATTACTATTATTAACTACTTTTAACTATTACTACTAATATTAATATTGTTATCATTATTATTATTAATATATTTTTGTTATTATTACTATTATTATTATTGTTATTATTGTTGTTGTTATTATTGTTGTTGTTATTATTGTTATTATCATTATTATTATATTATTATTGTTATTATCATTAGTGGTATTATTAACACCGTTATTTTTATGTTTTAAAGTTATTATTTACATCGTTATTTTTATGTTATAAAGTTTATTATTTTTATTATATATTATGAAAATTAGCATTATATTTATTTGAATTAGATATTATTAACATTAGCAGGTGTTTACTTTATATTAGTAAATTTACTATTTGTAAACATCCTTGAGTATAAAATCTTATTTCAATATAAATTGATTGATTATTATTGATTGATTGTAGACATCTGCTAACACGCTTTACAGGTTAGAAATTTCTATTTTTGGACTCTAAATACGAGTTTATTTTACGTCCATATTTTGGAATCATTTCAAACAGGTAGAAATTATAAATTATATTTTAGAAGGAGTAAAAGTTGATTTTTATGTTTAATTTACCTTGTTTTACTTAGTAGTTAATTAAATATTAGTAAATATTAGCAATTCACGATTTTTTTCTGGGTGTGTTTGCAGATATTCCGACCCATAATCTTCTAATGACACGCGGAAAGGAGTTGTCAGTCGCGAAACGTGCGCAAATTATGGTACTCCACCAGGAAAACTTCTCTAAAAAGAGAATTGCAGCCATTATGGGGGTGTCTCGATCGGCAGTCATCAAAGGGATTGCTAGAGCAACAGAGTTGGGTACACTGGATTCACGCAAAAGATCTGGAAGACCACGTGTAACTTCATTATCAGCTGATCGTCTCATCCGAAGGGCCTGTATTGCTCATCCCACGTGGTTCTCCTCAGCTATATCATCATCCATGTCGGACCCACCAAGTTCCCGAACAATCAGGAGGCTATTGATAAACAATTTTAATCTCCGGTGCTATCGTGCTGCAAAAAAAGCCAAGTTGACCGATAAAAACATCAAAGACCGATTGGCCTTCTGCAGGAAGTACCGGCACTGGGTGGCAGAAAAATGGAGGAACGTGATGTTTTCGGACGAAGCTACCTTCACTCAGTTTCAATCAAAGTCATATCGTGTTAGGAGACCACAAAACAAACGTTTCAATGCAACATATGTAACACCAACGGTAAAAAAGTCACCTACGGTCATGGTTTGGGCAAGCTTTAGCGCTGCGGGCAGGGGAGGTATCTAGTTCATGCCACAAAATACAACAATCAATGGTCAGGTTTACCTTAGTATCCTACAATTGCACCACATTTCAGCATTATGGTGCTCCCTGCCATCAAACAAGGGCAGTGAGTAATTGGCTTTGGGATTCTGGGATTGAGGTCTTAGGTCCATGGCCTGGATCAAGCCCAGACCTCAATCCCATTAAAAATATCTGGACCTTAATTAAACAAATGGTTGCTGAGCAAGCACCCACATCAGAAAAGGATCTCATAGAGGTTATAAAGCGTGTATGGGTGACAGAAGTGAATCAGCAGTATTGTGAGAATTTGGTGACCTCGATGCCCAGGCGTATAGAAGCTGTTCTGAAGAGTCGAGGACAGTATAAAAAATACTAAGTGTGGATTTTTAATGACCTACTGACTGTAGATTAATTTCGTATTGTTATGGTAGTTATATAAAATATAAGTTGCTATGTTATTACACAAAATGTCTCGTTTCCTTCAAAAATGCAAGGGTGTTCCAAACTTTTGGCCAAAGCTGTATATACATACACACACACAAACACACATACATTATATATATTTATAACTAACAACCGTTGTTTTTGAATTTTTTTAATTTTAAAACCGGTTATCATCAGCTAAAAATTTTTTTTATTTGGGTTTTATTTTAGAATGCTTTTAATAAAGTAAGAGCCAATATTAAATTAAATTATTTTACATATAATTTTATTGTTAAATGCTATTTAAAAGATTCATCAAAATTGAAAATATTGAATTATCTCCAAATTTTATAAATCATATCAAAATAGAAAAGCAATAAATTATATCTAAATTTAAAATATTAGTTAATGGCTTAACAACAGTTGGTTTGATAAAAATTTAGAAACTAAGTTTAGAAAACTTCATTCAAGATTTTGAATACTTTTTCAATAACTGCAAGTATTAAATCAAGTTTCAAAGACAATTTAATTTCAATTACTAACCACAAGTATGTCATATTCCTAAATATATATATATATATATATATATATATATATATATATATATATATATATATATATATATATACATATATATATACATATATAGATATATATATATATATATATACATATATATATATATATACATATATATATATACATATATAGATATATATATATATATATATAGATATATATATATACATATGTATATATAGATATATATATATATATATATATACATATGTATATATATATATATATATATATATATATATATATATATATATATATATATATATATATATATTATATATATATATATACATAAAAGTATTGGACAAAACATTTGCAACCAACATCGAACAATGCTAAAAAGTGTCCCTAATTTTACATGACTTAAAAACGAAACGAACTATACTACCACAGCAAACAGTTCAGGAGTCTGGACATGACAGGAGCAATCAGCTGACAGGTGACAGCACACATGAAGATTTTCGTTGACAAGTGCCATTTTGCAGCGGACAAAACAAGTGCAACTTTTTTGGTTTGTTTCATTTTCTTAAGTCTGGTACGTGTCAACGTCACGGAAGTTCTTTAATAATTAAAGGTAGTATCCAGAAGTTTCCAGAAGCATGCAGAAGCTTCCAGAAGTTTCCAGAAGAAGCATCTGGAAGCATCCAATAGCATCCAGAAGTATCCAGAAACATTCAGAAGCATCCAGACGCATCCAGAAGCTTCCAGAAGCATCAAAAAGAAGCATCTAGAATCTTCCAGAACAGGTTCACACAGGTTCATTTTACCATATAAGAGACATGTAAATCGACATTTAATTCAGTCAGAATAAGGAAGACAATCAGTCAGTATTATCAAGACAGTTTATCGAAGTGAGTTTTATCAAAGTGTTTTATTGAAGAACATTAATACAAGAAGTGAAATACAACAAGTGTTTCATTACATCAATACAGTCCACATCCAACCAAGACGTTGTATTCCACAGAGC